>NW_028297111.1:4879176-4997017 GCF_055798465.1 Pogonomyrmex barbatus | reverse complement strand
CGTGCGTGCGTGCGTGCGTGCGTGCGTGCGTGCGTGCGTGCGTGCGTGCGTGCGTGCGTGCGTGCGTCCGTGCGTGCGTGCGTGCGTGCGTGCGTGTTTTCTTTAATTATTAAAATATTTAATATCAATATTTTAATATTAAAAATTACAAAAGTATATAAAATTAATGTTTATTCAACTATTTTCTAAAAAAAATCTTGATCTTAAATTACATGGTTTAATATATAATTATTGTATAAATAATTTCTCAGTTTTTTATAATTACGGAAAAACATGTCATGAACAATATTCTCAAAATTAAATTCCTCTTTACTAGTGTTAAAATAGCAACATTCAATAATATTCAGTAAAAATTCAAAATATTAGAGTTTTTAATAGTTCATCAAAAAATACAAAAGTAAAAAACTATGTTATCTTAAAATTATCAGATGGTAATCATAGAATCTCCTAAAATATTCAATGTCTGAAATTCAAAAAAGGGCAAACCAAATATTTAGAATATTAATGTCTTTTCAATTATTTAAGCTTAGCAAAGCTTAGAATAGCAAGAAAATGATTATTTAAAACAATTCTCAATTTTATGAAAGATGTGTTTAAGAAATAATATAGTACATTCTTAAAATAACAATATGACTTATTAGATATATTGATATTACAATACTATTGTTTGACTAATTTTAATTTTTAGATTATCAGGATTGTAAATATCTAAAAATGTCAATGCACTAAAAATTTAATGTTTAAAACTCATTAATGATTTTTGGAGAAAATCATAGTATTAATTAACGGTCGATTAATAAAAAAAAAAAAATTAAAATAATTTACGCGCATTTTCTGAGCAATTGTATTATGTCAACATATTTGGCATTTAGGTAAAAAATATTACATAATGGTTTATACCAATAATAATAACATATGCATATGTGTTTTCAAGAAAGAATCTTTTTTTCCTCTGCTCTTTCTTTAATTGTAAAGAGATATATGCGGAGTCAAAACATATATTAAAATGTATATTCAAATCTTAAAAAAAATTCTTTGAGAATATCCGGATTTTGCAAGTATTTTTGTTCATAATTGCAGCTAAAATTAAAAAATTCTTAAATGTAATTTTTAAATAAGTTTATATCATTATGTGTGCGCTTTTGAATGTTTTTTAATCACAAAAAAACTGCATAATAACGTTTTGGTTAAATTCTTCTAATGGGGATTCTTCTTCTAAAATTTTTCTTTATAAATCTCACAAGTTACATGTAAATGTACACGAGTACGTATATTGATTGCTAATTTGAACAATTAGTGGATTTAATAATAATTCACATTCTAAAAGCAAAATTATCAAAATTTCATAAAATTCCTTGATATTCAAAAATAAAAAAGGAATTTTCTAAGAAGAAAATTTCAAGTTTTTCAGATTTTTTCAAATAGACAATTTATATTTATTTACATAATAATGTAATTTATAATATAATATAATGTAATTTATAATTTAAAAAAATAATTTTATTGGTTACAAAATTTAGTGAAAAAAAAAAGTTAACCTAATTCAAAAGCTAATTTTTCTTTTCCTAAAAATAAAAATATTCTTAATCCATTTATCTTCCGTTTACATAGTTACTTTGAGAACCATAAAGATCGATACATCAATTCGCATAAATGCAACAGTGCTTCATTCGATCGATATGATTATTCAATTGCCGAATATTAACTATATTAAATGCATCATGCAGAATAGCTTATTCGCGCAAATGCATCGCACTGCAACGAAGGCATTGCCTTGCGCAAAATTCAGGATGGATGTTTAATCCGCATGAATTTCAACGAGAGATTAAAGCCGTTGCAAATATGGAATCGTTTCAATCCATTATAATGATACCAGCAGTAATATGATATTGGCAGCGATATAGTTATGCTTCATTATATTTCAGCCACAATGGTATTACGTTGCAGCGTTACAGTTTCGTACGTAGCGAAATACAATAAGTATGATTAGAGTAAATAAAACATCAAAATCATTCTTTTGCTATATTTTTTATTTTACATTTTCTAAAGTTTTTTTTGTAATCGAACATTTAAAAATTTTCAATTAAAAACATTGTTGCTTAATTCTTTTATATCTTATTTTCTTAGAATATATCTTGCTTCATTATTTAAAAAATTTTTGGAAACATAAAAATCGACTGAATTTGGAACATAAAAATCGACTGAATATAAAATCGAATTGAAACATATACAACTTAAAATATCAGATGCAAAAGATAAATTATCTTCTAAATTTTGTATTTTGTAATTTTGTATCATAAGAGAGGTAGTAATAAGTAAATGCAAATGATAAAAAATAATATAAAATAATAGAATTAAGATAACAAATTATAATAATAATATACACAAATAAATAATAATATAAACAAAAATAAATATATTTAAATTTTAATAAAAATTTATAATGACGTTCATAAAATTGCAAAATATAATTTAATTTATAAAACAAAATTTAATAATTTGACAGAATATATATAAAAAGCAATATGGTAGATCCAGCCTTGTATTTAATTTGTATTTAATAAATATTAAACAATATTATTGCTTTGTTTCTCATTGAGATACAAAAGATTTAAGAATTTCTCTTATATCTCATATATAGAATATAAATATTATCAAATTGTATTTAAGTAATTATATTTAAGTAATCACTATATGATAATAACTTATGCAATCATGATAAAGAAAGACTATACTCTATGTTTTTTAATGAAATTGAGTCTCGGAAATAGCATTGAGACATGATTAGGATTGTAGAACATTCAAAAGAAGATGAAAAAGTTTCATAGATACAACGTTGTAAAATAAGTCTCGTCAGTGCTAAAGTTCAAAGTTCGCTATAATGATTATGCATTATAACATATACCATTGATCTTATCCGATTTCTTTGCGCTCCAATCTCTGCGATTTTCACGACTGATTTGTGGTCGGGCCTCTGGCATGACGCATACCTTCTCTTCTTGGAGGCTCGAATCGTGCTTCGTGCAATCTCTCCTACTGCGCTCCAGGAGGATTTTTAATATATTTGCCAGTGACATTGAAGAATGTCGCTGCTGCAGTCCGATTTACATCCATCGAGAGAAAGGCCACCATCTCTTTAAAGTACCGGTCGTGAGGATTCGAGAGTATATACATATGTATATTATAATATATGTGAGGATTCGAGAATATATACATATGTATATTGTAATGTATGTATATATGTATATATGACATTGTATTGTTTAACGTGTTGTTCTAAATATGTTATTGCGATAAATAACGGATTGTACCAAAAATAATAAGTTTGAAATGTATTTAGTATAGTTTGATTTGGTTTATTAATGCTAGATTCCTGGATGTGATTTATGCCGTTATGTCAGAGAAATTTGAATTTGATTGTGATGATGGCAATGCCTCTAGAGTTCGCCCTGGAGATGAACAAGTGAAGAATGTATTAGTTGTGTAAATCAGTCACTAGTACGGGATCACCCTTTGCTGCAATAAAATCTATTGTGAACGATGTAAAAACTCAGCCCATTCGTTGGCTGAGGAAGTGCTAGGCTTCTTTGAACAAAAGTCTAATAATTCTACAAGCCCCACTCATTACCTCATAGCACGTTTATATGCCTGTCGATATCATTAAAAGAAAACGTACTGAAATGGAAGATAGAAATGTTATAACTGTTGATATTGAACTATAACTTCTTTGTCAAAAATCAAATTAGATATTGATAAGGTATCTTGTCAAGAAAACTATACATTTGGTTGTCCTACAGATCGACATCGTATGTTGGAGAGCGCTTAGATCGCGAAAGATTTTTTTCGTTTATATATTCCTACAAAGATCTACCGGGAGTGTAATCATCATAATGCTTATACCCGTAGATAAGGGATTACAATATTCCAAATCTTTATAGCGGACTAAGTGACTGATATGATTACGTAATCAGATTATCAAATAAAAATAAATTTCGATTTATCTTGAAACTTATTTTACTTATTTTGAAAATATAGAGAATATTACTGTAAAGCATTAAACTGAGTTAAATATAAAAAATTTCTCATGATTGCTGAATGAATTACTATCCTGACACAGTGAACAACATCATACTGAGTGTGCACTTGTAATTTAAAATTACAAAACTAACGAAAGAACATACCGATCAAAAACTTGCTGATATATTCGTAAACAGTAAGTATATCTAGTAGTATTGCAGAATAACTAATGAACGGCTAATGAAGAGCGCACGAAATGCATATGAAATGGCACCAAAATTTATAAAAATTCGAACAATGCTTTTCAGAAATTTCGTTACATGCATAATATCTTTTAATAAAACTTATGGTATGTGTTACTTCTAATGAATATATCATGGATATTGTGGAATCTTTCAAAGCCATTGAAAATGATGCAAACATTATACGAACAATTATGGAAAAAGTATCTGAAGTGCGCTATTAGATTTCATAATAGTGATGTATGAAAGTAGATTGAAAAGAAAGAAACCTGACAAAGAAAGATTTCAGTGAAATTTCAATACTTATCCAATAGATGACACTGAAAGAAACACAAAGAGCTAAGTTTGATTCTATCATTATTATTCTAGCGATTAGTTTGTTTCTAATAGCCTTCGACAATTTGTCAACACTAAAAAAATTAGAGTATCGTGCCGTGATGAAATTCCTTCATTTGAAAGGAAAAATTCTTACGGAAATTAAAGCTGAAAGATTCAGTTTATAAAGATGCTGTTCCTTCATTTACTGTGAAAACCTAAGTTCAAATGTAGTAGAATGAACATTTTCGACAGGAAACGCTTTGGATGACCAAAAACAACGGATGAAATGATTAATTATTCATCAAATTGTAATGGACAATCGTCGATTAAGTTTGAGAAAGATAGCGGAGACTGTTAATATCTCATATGGGCGCATAATATGAGGAATTAGGTATGAGAAAGCTAAATGCGTTAAGTGCTGCATTTGCTCACTGTTGATAAAAAACGGAATCGGTTGAACGTTTTACGAGTATCTTGAGCGTTTTAAGCGCGATGAAAAGAATTTTTACAGGATTTTTATTATTGTCAACGAAACTTGGGTTCTCTACACTTCGGGGACAAAAAAACAGTCAAAGTGTTAGTGGATTGCAAAGGACGAACTGAAAAAAAAGCCAAAGCTCCAAAAAAAAGCAAAAGCAATCGGCTAGCAAGATGATAGCCACAGATTTCTGAGATTCTCATGAGATAATTTTTGTGGACAATTTGAAACAAGATAAAACAATTACCATATTATACTAAATTATTATAATGTTTAGATATTGGAAATCAAGAACAAACAAATTTTGCATTTGGTTAAAAAGAAAATCTTCTTTTAGGACAATGCATCGGTCCAAAAATCAGCAGTAGCGAAATGACGAATCGAAGTACGAATTATACATCTACCGTCTGACTTTTTCCTGTTTCCAAATTTTAAAAAATGGTTATATGTGAAGAAATTTCCGTCGGATATTGAAGTGATAAATGCTGTTAATGATTTTCGAGTTCAGACAAAAGTTATTATACTGAGGGAATAAAAGATCTAGAAAAACGTTGTCAAATGTATTGAGTTGAAAGGAGACTGAAAAATAAACATTGAGAAATAAATTTGATGAGAATTAATATAATTAAATGGCTAATAAAATCTTATTAATTTAATTATATTAATTCTTATTTTATATTTTGAGAGTCATTATGAAATATCTTTTTATTTTTTAAATTTTATTTAGTTCAAAAATGTTTTTTCCTTAGTCAAATGGGAAACTTTACAATCCTTGTATTATGTTGTTATTGATAGAAATTTCTATGGCGTTAAGGAAATTTTAAAACAAAGAATGAACTCCGGCCTTCCGCTAATGCTATCTAAACGGAATTAAAGAAATGTCGGTAACGACAATTTGAAAAGTCGATATTATCGACAATTTAAAAAGTCTATATTATCGACATGACTAATTCCGTTTATTGTCATATTAATTTTTGTCATTTTAATAAATGATAAATAAATGAAAACACATGTATATATTGTATACATGTATTGTCAATACAGTAGTCATTCTTCACAACGTTCGCTATGTCCAATATTCTTATAAGTCAGAATACGAAGGACACTACATGTATTTTTCTCAAAGAAAACATATATATACGCACATACGTAGTGAAGCAACTTTTTGCTATGTCTATAGAAAGACATGGAACTATTTGTATTATTGCTATTGACTAGTTATCTATGCTATCTAGTACAAACATATATATAATTTTAGTAGATTTTGCGATAACATTGCATATTCTTTCAGTATACATATATACACACACACACACACACACACACACACACACACACAGAGTGTCCCAAAATTGATGCATTTCCTTTTAAGAACAGATTCTTTGGAACATTCGGAGACGAAAATTCTAATACGAAAATGTCGAGGCTAATATAGTTTTTAAATTATTGGCAATTAAAGTTCACTAATCACAGAGCTGATATTTCGCGCTCAGACATGGTGATATGACGTGGTAAATGTTCTACGAGGTGGTAAATGTGCTACGAGAGTTCTCTTACAAATAAGTTTCAAAACAGAAATAATTCTTAATAAGAATGTCATTGTATGTTTCTGTGATATTTTCGATGTAAGACACACACACACACACACACACACACACACACACACACACACACACACACACACACACACACAAACACACGCACGCACGCACGCACGCACGCACGCACACACACGCACACGCACACACACACACACACACACACACACACACACACACACGCACACACACACACAATATATATATACGAGGGTAGTCCGAAAAATTTTGAGCCTAACATAAAAACAAGTATTTTTTCGGTCAAATACAGTTTTATTTTTCAACATAATCTCCTTTTAAGTCGATACACTTTTCCCATCGATACTCTAATTTCTTTAACCCCTCCAAATGTCGGTAATTTCCGTCACTTTAGGATCCCTTTAAGGAATATTTGGAACGTGAGGGATTTGTGATCAAAATGCTAGATATCACCTAGTGAAAGTCAACTACGTTTCTAACCATTTATTAATCACTAAGATAGCTCAGATAGCAAAATGTTTCAAATTTGCTGTCATATGGCTATGACAGATTTTCGGCTGAAAGTCGTTGCAACAACTAATTTAAACAAACTCGGGACAAAATGAGACATTATCCCATACAGCACATTAACATTGAATCAACATTTAGAAACGTTGAGTTGCAACTATGCTAATGTTGAATCAATATTGATCAATATTAAATCAATATTGCACAAATGTTGTTGTAATGTGAAAATGTCCGCGAATGTTGATTTATACTTGTAATGTCTACGTCTGATGGACATTGACACAAAATTGTTTCAATGTTAAATCTATGTTGATGGAACATTGATATCAAGTCGATATGACGTAAATTTTAGGTTTTTGCACTACTTTTCCACGATGTTACCTCATACAACACGTTAATATTGAATCAATGTTTTAGAAATGTTGAGTTGCAACAATGCTGATGTTGAATCAATGTTGATCAACATTGAATTAATGCTACACAAACATTGTTCCAATGTAAAAATGTCGGCGAATGTTGATTTATACTAATGTCTACATCTGACATTGACACAAAATTGTTTCAATCTGTTTCAATTGTTTCAATCAATTGTTAAATCTATGTTGATGGGATATTGATATCATGTCGATATGATGTAGATTTTAGGTTTTTACACTCTTCCACGATTTTATGTATATTTCACTTTTATATTGCAATTTTATTATAAATTGCCTATTATTACTAATTAATATAGAAAATTATAATATAATATAGCAAAATAAAATATAATTTAGTACAAATGAGAAAAATAAGAGGCGAAATAAGGAGAGAAATATAAGCTAAGCCGAAACTTCTTGAAAAATTTTTGTTTATTGAAATACAACATTAAACATTTCGACCTGTATCCCAGATAGCCAAGTATGATGTATTGAGCGAACTAATGCATTGCATGTGTTGCTATATATTTGCCATATATTTGCTGACATCGAAATAGGACACGTAATGAATACAACAATATACCTGCTTATGAATGCAATCAGTTGACGAAATTTTAAAAGCAAACGGTCAGCAATAGTAGTATATTATGTTATCCGCAATATATCAACAACATGTCACCAACAAATGATTAATCGTTTCATTTTGAGCTTTATGATGAAAACATGATGACAACAAAACATATATAATGATTTTCATCCGTTGTCACATATATGTCTTCAAACATGAAAATGTTTAATTGTAGTTCAATGCTAACAAAGTATTAATAATATGAAATGTCACGTTTACGGCAACTTTTCAGGAAAAAGACATATAGTTTTCGAGATTTATATACAAATTGTAAATATTCATGTCTAATTATACTTACAAATATACATATATTATCCTAAGCAACTGATATATGTACATTGCAACTTTATATTAATCATATTACACATAATATAGTATAATAATATAGTAAAATAAAATAAGGAAATAAAATAGAAATATGAATAAAAATTAACAACATTCCCTGATTAATTAATACAATTTTGATTAAATGTAGTTATATTAGAAGCGTTTTTGAAATAGATTGTTGTCTTAAAATCTATTTAAAAATTTCTTTTGATATAATTTTATTGCCATTTTGTTAAAAAATGCGATATTTCTGGACACACGTTGTTGTTGCAAAAATAATAAGTTTATATATTCTCTATTACCTTTTGAACATTGTCGATGTTTCTAAATATTTACAATTCACAACTCTGATAAAAATGGACAGAATCGGACAGAAATGGATATGATTTCTTGGCTAAACTGTAAGCTGTTGATTTTATCTGTATACAGACAGCTAACAGAAACCGATAGAAATCTTATCTGTTTCTGTCCGATTCTATCCGTCATTTTTACTAGGGAAACTGGCACAGAACATTTAGTTGGCATATTATCAGCATTCGTTATTTGACATGTGTTGTCATGTTGTTGTTAAGATGCTGTTGAGTGTAGATAGCATACCGATGACGAGTTGCTTTCAAGTTGTCGCCAATTTGCTATCAATATGTTGGTGATTGCGGATGACAAGTTGACAACACGAGTTATCGTTAAGTTGTGAATAGATTGATGCTGACATATTGTCATCGATTTGTCATTAATAAAATTATCATTCCATTGAGTTCAATGCGACAGACATAATGCTGTCTCAGAGTTTGTTGTCTCGAGTTTGTTTAAATTAGTTGTTGAAACGACTTTCGGCTATATGACAGCAAATTTGAAACATTTTGCTATCTACAATTAGGTTATCTTTAGTAACATCTAGGAAAAGACAGAATATATAAATCTTAAAACAAATTTGTGTTACATACATTAAAATGAGATATTGCTATTGGATTTACATAGAATCAATCAAAAAGACAAAAAAGTCTGCAGTCACTTGCTCCCAACATAAATAGGTAGAAACAGATCAGGTCACACAAATGCCCAAAGATATTCTTAGTGGTATCTAAATTATATAAAAACCAATTAAAGTGCTAAATCACACAAACCATCAAAACGTATTAAAATTAATCAGATAAAAAGAAAATCACAAATAGTCAAAAACTAAAAAGTTAGAGGTTGGGAAAATAAAAGAATAAAAATAAAAATAAATAAGAAATAAATATTAAAGAAATAAATAAAAGAAAAAAATTAAATTAAATAAGAAATAAATAAAAAATAAAAATTATTATGTTGAATTTTAAAATTATAAAATCATTATGTCCATAAAAATGAGTGAACAAATATCTATGAGTGAAAAGTCGAATATCAAATAGTAATCATTACTGTTATCAGAAAGACGTATAAAATAAACCGATACCGAATTGAAAGAAGGAGACAAGAAAGGGAATAGAAGGGAAAAGAAAAAAAATGTGTGTGGTAGAGACGGAATAGGAAGAGGAGGAAAGAAGGAGTTAAATCAGGGATAACTAGTTAAGGACAGGCAGATAATTGTCAGGCAAAACATCCGTGTCGCTCTATTTATTGAGGTCATGTAATTGTTTTTAATATAAAAAAATTTCAATGAATTTAATAAATTGGTGACTTTTCTTGTCTGATTTCAAAAAAAAAATTTTAATGAATATTTATGTATACACATAAATATTCATTAAAATTTACACATACATATATGCATATTTAATGTTGTAACAACATTTTACAATCAATGAAAAATCACCAGATTAGATATAAAAAAAAAACATCCGCACATTTATATGAAACATTGCAACGTCTCATCAACATTTTTCCAATGTTATGTTTGTCGCATTGAACTCAATGGAATGATAATTTTACTAATGACAAATCGATGGCAATATGTCAGCATCAATCTACTATTCACAACTTAACGACAACTCGTGTTATCAACTTATCATCCGCAATCACCAACATGTTGATATGAGCAAATTGGCGACAACTTGAAAGCAATTCGTCATCATCGATGCTATCCACATTCAACAGCATGTTAACAACAACATGATGGCAACATATGCCAAATAACGAATGCTGCATATGCTGATAATATGCCAACTAAATGTTCTGTGCCAGTTTTTTTGATAAAAATGACGGACAGAATCAGACAGAAACAGACAAGATTTCTATCGGTTTCTGTTAGCTATGTACAGATAAAATCAACAGCTTACAGTTTAGCCGATAGAAATCATATCCGTTTCTGTCCGATTCTGTCTATAATTTTTACCAGAGTTGTGAATTGTAAATATTTCGAAACAATACCGACAATGTTCAAAAGGTAAGAATATATAAACTTATTATTATTTTTGCAACAACAACGTGTATCTAGAAATATCGCATTTTTTTAACAAAATGGCAATAAAATTATATCAAAAGAAATTTTTAAACAGATTTCAATACAACAATCTATTTCAAAAACGCTTCTAATATAACTATAGAAGCTATAGAACTATAGAAGATTAGATTTAATCAAAATTGTATTAATTAATCAGAGAATGTTGTTAATTTTTATTCATATTTCTATTTTATTTTCTTATTTTATTTTATTATATTATGTGTAATATGATTAATATAAAGTTGCAATGTACATACATCAGTTGCTTAAGATAATATGTATATATATATATATATATATATATATATGTATATTTATAATTAGAAATGAATATTTACAACTTGTATCTAAATCTTGAAAACTATATGTCTTTTTCCTAAAAAGTTGCCGTAAACGTGACATTCCATATTATCAACGCTTTGTTAGCATTGAACTATAATTAAAAATCTTCATGTTTGAAGACATACATGTGACACCGGATGGAAATCATTATATATGTTTTGTCGTCGTCATGTTTTCATCATGAAACTCAAAATGAAACGATTAATTATTTGTTGGTGACATGTTGATATATTGGGGATAACATACTACTATTGCTGATTGTTTGCTCTTAAAATTTCATCAACTGATTGCATTCATAAGCAGCTATTTTGTTGTATTTGTTACGTATCCTATTTCGATGTCAGCAAATATATGGCAAATATATAGCAACACACGCAATGCATTAATTCGCTCAATATGCTATATCATACTTGACTATCTGGGAAGTTAGGTTTGTCATGGAAGTTATCAATGGACATTTTAAAACTTACTTTAAATGATCATGTATGGAATCCCTACCTGATTTTCGAAATATTTGTTCTTCCCAATAAATTCCATTTGACTGTCATATCAAATGCTGAGTATTCAAAAGCAACATCTTATGTTATTGATTTCATCAATCAAATCTGTAGATCAATGGCATCAACCAAATCTGTTATTTCGGTTATTTAGTCCAATACTTGAATTGCAAGATTGTCACATTTGTTTTGTAAGATGCATATGATTTAAATAGATTTCTACACGAAGATTATTAAGAAAGCATGATTTATATAGAGTTAATCTGGGATTATATGAGATTAAGCAGTCCAGCAGTCATAGAAAGCATGTAGCTACTATCGGGGTACATTTCTATAGGCAATATACGTGATTGCTGAGATGACAAATCTTGTTAATTACATGTTTTTGAATATCCTAAAATTCTAAAATTTCAGATATAAAATGTATTTTTAATTCATTTAAAAGAATCAACCGTAGTAGCTTAAATGTATCTTCGATAATTGTGTATATATCCCAAAAAAATTAAATTATATTTCAGAACAAGATTTTTGATTTTTTAAAGTGACAGTCATATAGTATTTGGAATATATCCAATATTTTGATGAGGAATCCATTAACAGTAACTAATGATGTTTTTATAGTTTTAGAATTCTGATGAGGAAGAAGAAGCTAAAGAGGAATAAAACACATACATTCACATAAATAGTCAATTTGGCAATTAAAATTTTTTGTTTTGTACTTTGCAAGAGTTTCCTTATCGATTAATATATATGTTCATTCGGAGTCTAAACTGAGCATACTTTCAGATTTTATTAGGCAAATAATGTTTTATGTCTTATAATATTATAATGTTATATTTATTATATTTTTTATTAACTTTGAATCAATTTCCTTCAAAATGATTTCTATTGAACTTTAATAGTTTAATATTTAAAAAAAATATGATTTATTACATATATTACAATGTATTCTGAAAGTCTAAGCATTAAAATACTTTGAAAAATTTAATATTTATATAAAATATTACAGCTTTCATTAACTTGACATTTTCGCAAATTAATAAGCTCAAAAAAATCTGTGATTATATTTCAGTTTTTAATTTTATTTTTAAAAATCAAAAAATCTTATTCTGAAACATAATTTAATTTCTTTGAAATATATGTATACATATATCACACAATTATCGAAGATACATTTAAATGGTTGATTTTTTTAAATGAATTAAAAATATGAAATTCGAAATTTTAGAATTTTAGGCTATTCTAAAACACAAATTAAATAAATAAAATCAGTTACAAAATATCGAATTGTTAATAAATAAATATATATACAAGTATGTATAATATTAAATTATATTTATAAAATATAAAACTATAAAAATAAATACAGAAATATATAATTTTCTCCTTATAAAATTCAAATTTATAAATAGATACCAATTTTTTATATTCATAAAAATAACAATTATCAAAGAAATAATAATAAGAATATTAATGAGATGATTCTCGGTATTAGATACGATGTAGTAAACGGACAATGAGAATCAGCACTGTTTACGGTGTGCAATTTACATTCTTACAATTTATATTATTACAATTTAAAAATGCATAACATACGTTTCGACTCTAGTTTGAATCATTCTCAGTGTATACAAAAAATAAAGATAAAATACTGTGTTCATCCGACATGCTCACTAACATTAATTTAATTGATGGACACGGCTTACACAAATCGAACAAAGCACACGCAGGAGTGCGGCGCGGTTCGCACCGAGCAGCACACCAACAACGCGACCGCACGCCCAGAGCTCCAGGTAGTGACTGAACGCAGTGACTCTATAAATCAACAACTTGTCATCAAAACAAAGCCGGGGTTACAATCTGCTCAAGATAGAAACGTATGCGTGGTGCAAGAATTCAGTATCAGATTGTGAATTTAAACAATTATTCTGTCTCTTAAAAAGCATCTCTGAGATCAGCCGTTTCTGCAAGTTACGTTCACAGTCTAATACTTTCACACCGTTCCAATCAAATTCATGATGATTAACAGCAGCACTTATCAGCTTTTATGAGCGTGAGTTTGCAAATCTGTGAGGTTTTGTTCCAGAATGCCAAGTATTCCAAGCAATACCGCGTGCGAACGATGCATGAAGTTGCAGAATCTCTGCCGCTATTTTCGAGAGGAGCTGAATATTGTCTATTTAAGCAAATATTTTTTGCTGTAGACACTCCGCTATTTTTTAAGAAAAGAAAACAAAGAAAACAAAGAAAAAAACAATACATGTAGAAGAATGCAAAAGAAGATATAAATGAAAGAAACAAACTCATATTTTTATGCTTAATTTAAGAACTATATATTCGTGAACAGCATGTGTAAATATATGTAAAAGTAATAAGCAATATAATTTCGTTGAAATCCCAAATTGTTACTTTGTATAATATAATTTTTATTATAATCTTTCAAGTTTTAACATATTCACATTTTTCAAATTCTGAATATTTGGCTTATCAAACTTTGACATACATTTTTATTAAAGCACATAAAATTATCTGAAAAAACTGATATCAAAATAATATAATTTTGTTATCCATTTTTTTCTTGAATCACGTTTATAAAAAAAATATTTATTTTTATTATCTTATTATTTAAAAGCATTGTTACTCTTTTAATTGACAAAAGATGAACTCCAGAGAAACTCATAATTCTAAAAAAAATAAATAATAAAGTTTTGATAGCTCTTTAAAGTTTATGTAAAATAATATTTTAATGAGACACAAGATTTCTTTAATAAATAACAATATTAATTAATTATCTACATAAAAGTTTAATCAAATCTTCAGAATTCGAAGTTCAAAGATCAAACTTTGTAAATTTTTTAAGTTAATAATTTAATTAATGTAAATAAAATCATGGAAAATTTACATTAATAATCAACAATAATAAAGCTAATGAGAATCAGCACCGTGAACGGTGCACAATTATATGTTTAATTTTAACTTTATTTATTAATAAAGAATGCCAAACATTTCGGCTCGAATTTGAGTCATTTTCAGTGGTACAAAAATGTGATAAGAATATATTCCTAATCAATGAACTCAACCAATGAAAAATAATAATAATATGTCGGTTGATTAAATGAAATCATTAATTACTAAAAAAACTTTCAATGTGAGATGTGACATTCATATAAGGTAAAAAAAAAAGAAAAGATATTGAATTATTACTCACTAGATGGATACAAATCATAATAAGAAGAAACACGAAAAGACTGCAGTATAAATCTCATTATAATAGTCCACTATAAGAGAGTCTGTTATATCTTCAGTTCAGGGCAATAACTGACAACTAATTTTTAAGATTTTTAAAATTAACAAAAAACAACCAAAACAAAAACAAGTTTATCATTTTGATTTAAAACGGAAACATATGCGTGACGTAAGTACTCATTATTGAATATTGTGAACTTAAGCTATTATTTTGTCTTTTAATGAAAAGGCATTTCGGAGATCAATCACTTTCATAGATTACATAAAAAATTTTAATTAAATTTTAATTTCATCACAGGCAAATTCATGATTGCAATTTATTTTATAATTGTTTGATAATTGTCGAATGCATTTTAGTACTTCTAGTTAATGTGAATTTCTACTTATTGCGATTCTAATGTTTATGTAGTCTCGTTTTTGATTGTATTATAATTTGTCCAACATAGTTGGCGTCGCAAATGTTACAGCAGACTTTGAAAACTTTCTCTTAAAATATGTTAGAAGAACCTCCTTATGAACTTCGATCAAATTCATTCAAACTAAAAACCGTAAGTTTAGCCTTAAAATCATCGATAACCTGTTTTAAATTTGATAGAAGTCCTCGAAATAAAAGATAGTGTAATTTTCGTAAGATATTCAAGGAGGTATTTAAAAGTACATGGTCCGCGAATAGACAACCGTTTTTATAGAATTCGCGGTACGAGCCATAGCATGCGGTAATACGACCGCGTGCTCTAGCCCTCAATCGGATCATGTATGCTTAATATTTAAAAAAAATATAATCTAAGTAGTATGTATCTTTGTACCACAATTGAAAAGTCTTTCTATTATAATTCAAGTGGTAGTTTTAAACCTACTTAAAAAAAAATTATATTACGAAACTGTCATATCTAACTCAATTTTAGTTACATGTAACAAAATTAAACAATAAAATCTGCGCCACAATACCTTTGTATTTTCATTGAAGAATCTTTCTAGTCTAACTCTTCTAGTGGTAATAGCTTTAATTCTCTTTAAATAAAAAATTTATTTTTAAATTGCCATATTTAACACAATCCAAGTGATATTATTTGTGTAATCAACAATTAACTCCATATATGAACATTATAAGTGGTACATTCCTAATTTTAAAAATTATAATTAATATAATTAATATAATTAGTCTTAAAAAATAGATATAGAAATAATAAAAATAAAAATAAAATAAAAATAAATAAAAATAAAAAATAAGTACACATCTTTGTACTCGAGAGTTATTTAAATCCAAGTGTTATATTACAATCTTGTTAAATTCAAATGGTTAAATTCAAATTCTAATACTCAACCCTAATATGTACATCATTTGTATGAAAGATTTATCAATATCAAAATATCAAAAAAGTGGTCCAAGTTATAGTCCCATCCCTAGTAGCACAATGTGCTGGCAATATTGGGAAGTAATGTAAATCCAGTATTATATATTGGGTGTGAATTGATCTTCAACATTGATCCAACATGGATCAACACATTGCAAGGTGGACGCCTGCTCTTATTTAACCAATATGTCAAAGCAACTCTATTGGTCCAATAACATTAAACCAATATTAAATCATAATATTTATCCAATTTTTCATATTAGACATAAATTGTATCTTAATGTAGAACAATTATTACATAATACATGTCTTCTATTTATATAAGTGAAAAAAATGAAAAAAGAGATAAGAAAAAGTGATGAAACATCTTTTATCTTGTATCACCGCATGTTTCTAAAACGGCCACCCATCCTACTTGGGATCCTGCTCGATGCTGCTTAACTTCTATATTGGGATAAAACTTGCTACTGAAATGATGATATAAGTGAATAGAATTTTGGCATAAAATATGATACATCTGATAATGAATGTTATTATCCAAGTAGCAAGACATCATAATAACATCATCTTGCTACTGAAATGACGTCATCTTGTTACTTGGATATTGTTGTAACCGGATGGGTTATAAGATTGTAATTAGAGAAAATCGGATTCGCCGAGCTTTAGGAGCCTTAGAACTCCGAGCAAAATCGGATTCGCCGAGCCTTAGGAACCTTAGAACTCCGAGCAGAATCGTAGATGGAAGGGTCTTCTGGTCAAATATTATTACTCACTTTTATTAAGTAGCTGATTTATTAATATGGCTTCTTGACAATGTTTCGTGTGAATTCCGCTGTTCGAGAATGAGTCTATATTCTCATTGAGAGTGTCGCGGAGCAATCTCTCTAGATGGCAGCATCTCATGGACGCTCATGAATTATGTATGATCGTCCGAAATTAACATCTGGGCGCGCTGGCGTTTTTTCTGCTTCATTGCGCGCGTTCAGTAGATCGCCCTCTCTCGTTTCGGCCATCTTGTGTAACGCTTGTCGCGAAATTGTGTTCGTTCTCGGCTCTCTTGATGTTTTTTTCGTACAAGGCTCAAAGATTTGGTTACGGTAAGATTTGGAGACTGCTCTACTCACGGCCAGTATCAAGATTGGAGGTGATCATCTGTGCCGGACATTGGACGAATACATAATCGCGTCGCGCTCGTGCTCATCACGTGGTGTTCACGTGACCGGCGAATGCAACTGTGATCTCGTCTCTCCCTTTGATCAGATCACTTGGAGAACATTTTCTCAATCTCTCCAAGATTTTTAATACAGACTTTCCTTTGTGTCAGCTTGATCCGCGTTCCGCATGTGACGCGTGAAAACTCTAATAATGCGGATACACTCAAGACAGTTTTAGTGAAATCTATGATATAGGTACTAGGTAAATCGCGACATAGACTATCAGAACATTTTTCGTTCGCAGTCCCAGCATTTTTTGTGATAGTTTAGCAAATTCGCAAACATTTCATCCTTCGAGTCGGATTCGTGAGTGAAAACTCCGTAGTGTCGTGTTAGTGTCGTTATCAGTAATTCGCGTCACAGTAACTCTTCGCGACTATTCTCCGAAAGTGATTCTTCGTGAACAGCGCGTGTTAAGACTTGTGTTTGTTCACATGAAAATCGTCGAGTTCACGCGTGTTCAATATGGCTGACGACAAGAAGCCTGAGATTGCCAGACTTGAGGTACCCGCTTCGGTTTCCGCGGTCGGCGCTGCGGGTCCGTCAGGCTCCGCTCATCTTCCCGCGTTCTTCAGGCCGCTCTTCTCGGCGTTCTTCTCGAGCCAGCTCGGTGCATTCATCGCGAAGCAACTCACTCGCTGGGCTGCCAACAGACCTTGCTCTCAAAGTGAAGTCTCAGCATAGCAAACTCACCATATTGCGGGAATTGCTCAGTGAGTTTGACGACTCAACTGTTTCGCTCGAGGAGCTTCAAGAATGGAAGGCTTAGGCTGACGAGAAGTTCAGGGCGATTTCTAAGGAGCACGCATTATTTGAGGTCTCATGGCCATCAGATCTCCTCAAGTACTTCTCGAGCAATTTTTATTTGCAGGCTCAGAGGACATACTTTGTTCTAAAGCGGGAAATCGCCAAGACCAAAACACAGCTTGTCAGTTCAATTCCTTCCAGCTCATCAGTCAGTTTACAGAGAAACTCGAAGCTTCCGGACATATCGCTATTTGAGTTTTGAGGTGATTACACGGATTGGCCGACATTTAGCGATATGTTTAAGAGCTTCATTCTTAATAATCATCTGTCAGATGTGGAGCGCTTTCATCTGCGAGGCTGTCTAAAGGGACCCCCTGCTCAGCTGATCGCCAATTTACCGCTCATCGGTGCTTCTCTCGAAGAGTCGTGGAAATTGCTCACAGAACGTTTTGAAAATGAACGGTTGCTCATCCAATCTCATTTGGATCAGCTCTTCATCATCTCGACGATCACCCAAAAAAATGCCACCGCTCTCAATCGGTTCATCACCACGGTGACAGAAGCCTTGATGACATTAGGTGTCAAAGATTTAGGTAATCATATCTTGGTTTACCATGTTTCTCATTATTTGGACCAATCAACGCGAGAGGCGGAAATTTCTCTTGGATTCTCTCAGAAATACTCATCATTTGCTGAACTAAAGGCATTCTTGGATGTTCGAGTCCGAGCTCTCGAGCGCATAAAGTCAACTCATCCACTATCAGCACAGGCACCGAAAAGGACAGCTCTTACGGCTTCTCATTCCGCTCATTCAGATCAGCCTGCCGCCTCGAAAACCATGGCATTCTCACAAGGCTCGACAGTTCATCCATGTGATTGTGGTGGCTATCACTACGTAGTCACATGTGATCAGTTGAGACATCTTGGACCTTCAGCTCGAAGATCTGTGGCAGAGCGCAAGCGATTATGCTTTAATTGCCTTGAACGCCACAGTTAAGGCGTGTAAGAGCTCAAAGGGTTGTAAAACTTGTTTTGGGCGGCATCATACAATGCTGCACGAGCCTGATTTACTAAGCCCAACTCAACCATGGCAGCTTCAAGCTCATCACAGTCAGTTCAACCATCGTCATCATCTCAACAGTCACCATCATCAGTTCATTGAAGGATCGGTGCAGTCGTCAGCTCATCGCATGCCAATGTCAAATCATGTTCAGCTCTTTTGGGAACAACTCAAGTTAAAACTTCTTTAACTGTGTACTTCTGCTCATTGATTCAGGTTCAGAACTCAGCTTTATCTCCGAACAGCTCGTACGTCAGCTCAGTATTCCTCGCCAACAATCATCGCTCAATATCCATGGAATAGGAGGCTCAAGGTCAACTCAAATTCTTGGCGTCGTGCAACTACAGTTGGATTCTTTTTCAAGACACAGTCAAGATCAATGTTCATATTCTCAAAACTGTATCGTCAATTACGCCTTCCAATAAAGTGTCAACTCAGGAATGGCCACATCTGAAGAAACTGTCTTGTCTTGCAGATCCAGAATATTACCATCTTCGTCCAATTGATATCATCATTGATGCGGGCTCTTATGGGTCAGTTATCAAACTCGATATTATCGAACATCATCCATCGATGCCAATTGTTCAGCTTTCAATCTTCGGTTGAATAATATTAGGATCATCAACACGTCTCATTCACATATTAGATTTGCTCATCAAGTTTCTGCTCAACAAGAGAATGACATCAAGGAATTACTCACCAAGTTTTGGGTTCTGGAAGAGTTACCTATCGAGAATCACTCTCAGTTATCATCTGAAGAAAAGGAATGCGAGACTCATTTTCATACTACTCATTCAAGAGAATCCGGACGATACATACAGTGCGAATTCCATTTAAAACATTTGCAACAACTCTAGGATTTTCTCATTAAACTGCCTCTAGATGTCTACAAAGGGTTTTATGTCGACTCAACAAAAATGCAGAATACAGCCAGCTCTTTAGAAACTTCATGAGAGAGTATGAAGAGCTCAATCACATGAGAAGAATTAACGAAGATGATCATGCTCCCGAGATGACCTTAATACATGATGCTTCGGAATCAGGAGGGTTGACGGTCTTGGGTGGTTTTTCATCGAAATGCTCTTCTACTCATCTTCCTTATTACTTGCCTCACCATGGAATGCTTAAAGCCGACAGCTCAACTACAAAACTTCGGGGTGTATTCAATGGCTCAAGCCGTACCTTATCAGGGAAATCTCTCAACATCATGCACACGGGGCAAATTTGCTGCTCAATATTATGAACATTCTCATCTAGATTCGCCATCATCGGCATATATTCGCCACAGACATCACTAAGATATCGTCAGGTATCGTCAGGTGAAAATTCATCCAAAAGATTGGGATCTTCAACGCATTCTCTGGATAAATGATCAGTTCAATGAAGCCCCTTTCCAGCTAATCAGTTACGTACGGAACAAAGGCTGTTCCATTTTTAGCAACTCAGATTCTTTTGCAACTGATTGAAGATGAAGGATGCTCATTCCCGCTTGTTATACCATCATTCATACATGGTCAATGCGGAGGTGCAGATACCATTGACCAATTCATTTCTGTTGCTCAACAGGTAATAGGCTTGTGCAACGCGGGTGGTTTCCCACTCGCAAAATGGCATGCAACAAATCAAGACTCTCAGCAATCTCATCTAATGGCTCATCAAAGTCAACACTAACTCTTGACGACTGCGCTACCAAATTGTTCGGATTAAGTTGGCTTCCTCAAGAAGATAAGTTCATTTTCTCATCTAAGTTCAGTGTCATCAGTCAGATAAACTCACGAAACACCTCATCTGAAATGGCACAGATATTCGATCCACCAGTTTTCTCTCTCCGGTCGTTATCAAGGCAAAGATGCTCTTACAGGAGCTCTGGTTGCACACTCTGGACTGAAACGATCCATTATCAGCCCTTCTCTGCTCTAAATGATCGGCAATAAGGGCCGAGCTCAGATCACTAGCTAGCGTCTCAGTTCCACGGTAATTTGGTACATGGAGCTACTCAAGAGTGGAACTTCATGGTTTTTCGGATGCATCTCAACTTGCCATAACAGCAGTCATTTATTTGACTGTCAGCTCATCATTCACTTGCTCTGTGACGTCACTCGTATGCTCAAAGACTAAAGTTGCTCCGTTCAAGAAATTAACCATTCCTAGATTAGAATTCACTGCAGCGCTGCTACAAAGTTCATGTCCCACGTTCAAGCCACACTTCAGCTCAAAGTTCAACACATTCAACACATTTGTGGACGGATTCTCAAGTCACTCTCATATGGATCAAATCTCATGCATCTCGTTGGAAAGATTATGTCAGGAACAGAATAGCTCAAATCCAACAATTGTCGACAAATGCCATCTGGGGACATGTTCCTAGCTTTATGAATTCAACAGATTGCGCCTCTCGAGGTATTTCGATTGATCAGCTCATTGCTCATCCATTGTGGTGGACCGGACCTCAATGGCTTACTCAGTTTCAAAAGTTCTGACCAGTTCAGCCTGAACTTTCTCCAGGATTTTTTAACATGGAGGCTCGTCCTGAATTGCTTGCTGCTGCCCCAGCACCAGCATATCGTTGGGACCTAGTGTACAGGTACTCTTCACTCAATAAGTTGCTCAGAATTACAGCATTATGTTCCAGGCTCATATGCAGATTCAAGCAAAAGCTCAGCTCTCCTCCAGCTATCATCATTCCCACACAAGATATTGAACAAGCTAAGCTTTTCTAGATTAAGGCAACTCAAGCGATATACTTCTCTTATGAACTCAAGATGCTCAACCACGGAACTCAATTACCATCAGCTCATGTCTTCTCCAGATTGACGGCATTCATGATGACCTAGGTATCATTCGTGTTGGAGGAAGACTCAACGAATTTTCAATTAGCTATCACAAAAGGCATCTGGCAATCCTGCCACGTCACTCTCAGCTCTCATCGCTCATCATCGACGATGCTCACAAGGCCACTCTCCATGGTGACACTCAACTGACGCTTGCTAAAATTCATCAGATTTATTGGATAATTGATGGGAGAGCTCCAGTAAAGTCTCATAAATCAAGTGCTCAAATGTATGGTCTGCGTTCGACAACGAAGAATTCATGCACGGTCAATTCCCTCTCCCACGAGTGACGCTCTCACGTGCTTTTTTACACACAGGAGTGGACTACGCAGGACCAGCGCTCAAGGCTTGGAAGGGACGCTCCAAAATATACAAGGGCTGGATCTGTGTGTTTGTGTGTCTCGCAATGTCTGCAACTCATCTAAAGGTTGTCAGCGACTATTCAACGGAAGGTTTCCTAGCTACGTACAGAAGGTTTATCTCAAGAAGAGAAGTAGCTCATATTCTTTACTCAGACTGTGGAACCAATTTCATCGGTGCAGACGCAGCTCTTAAGAAACTTTTCATCGACAACTCAGCAGAACACAAGATCATCATTTCATCTATCTCAACCAATGGTACCAATTGGAAGTTCAATGCTCCAGCATCGCCACACATGAGTGGCAAGTGGGAAGTTGTTGTGTGATTTGAAATCGATCAAATTCCATCTTCGAGGGACAATTGAAGACACACTGCTCACCTACGCAGAATTCTCAATATTTCTTATTCAAATAGAAGCTGTTCTCAACTCTTGACCGTTCGAATTGTTCAGTGATGACCCTGAAGATGTCTCTGCTCTAACTCCTAGTCATTTTCTTCGGTTCTCCTCAACTCAATTCCCGAGCCATCTCTGTTTGATCTGTCCTCTTCAAGGCTATTTAGGTGGCAACTTTCAACAACGGGTTCAACAATTCTGGTCGGCTCACCATTTACAACGTCAACAATTCATTTCCAAGTGGCATTATTCATCCATCATCAAGATTGGCTCATTGGTTCTGCTCACGGATGAGAGATTACCACCAAGCAAGTGGCCTCTAGCAAGAATTCTGAAATATATATGTGTGTGTGTGTGTGTGTGTGTGTGTGTGTGTGTGTGTGTGTGTGTATCATTGTATTGTTGACGTGTTATTCTAAATACGTTATTTGCGATAAATCATAAATATCATGCCTCGGTAGTCGAAGGGATAAGATGCCTGCCCGGTAAGCAAGAGATCCAGGTTCGATCCTGGCTGACGTGATATTTTTTCGCAAAATAATTACGAGTTTTCACGACTGGTTCGTGATCGGGCCCTGTCGTGACGCACACCCTCCCTTCTTATTCGGGGGCTCGAGCCATGCTTGATGCAATCTCTCCTGTGTTCCAGGAGGATTATTTGTATATTTGCCAATGGCGTTGGAGGATGTCGCCGTTGCAGTCCGACCTGCATCCATCGAGAGAATAGGATATTATTTCTTATATATATATATATATATATATATATATAAGAAATAATATCGTAGTATTCGAGCTACAACACTATATTGTCGTATAAATAGTCTCAATTTTAAAAAATATATATAAAAATATATATATACACCGGATGTAGCAACAAATGTTGCAACAAGTTGTTAATTCTTTGAATCAAAATCAAGAAATTCAGTTGGTGGAATGGCCTCTCCACTCCGACACAGTACACGCTATCAACGGACTCAGCTCGCGCCGCTCCTCGTCCGACAAATCGACGCTGCCATCGCACATGGTAAATCTACTCACCGCATAGATTCCTCAATTTGGAGACACGGACAATGCATAAAGCTGGAAGAATCGCGTCGAAAGGATAGCGCGTGTTCATGGTGTCTCGGATGATGTTTTATTACTAGCCGCATCAAGTAGGCTAATTAAAACCGCCCGTCGGTGGTACGAGCTCGGTACGGATCCGATAATCGAATCTTGGGCTTGTTTTTAAGACGCTTTGATCAGTCGCTTCGAGAGCACAATTTTATTTCATGTCGTTCTCTAGAAGATCGAAACGCGGAAGTGGAACGCCAATAAAGAATCGTTCCATGGATTGGCTTGCGCTAATGAGCGGGCTGCATCTTTCGCCTCGAGACTCCATACACATGTTACTTTCGGGAATCAGAAGCCCCTCGCTGAGGCTGACAGCTGCCGCACTCAGATTAGACTCATTTAATCTTTTTCTCGATGAGACGCATCGTATAACGTCGGTGTCTACAGGAATCGGAAGGGATTTACGCCCAAGCCAGGAAAATCTTCGGAAAAGTGCACTAACTGCGGAAGTACGGGATATTCCGCCAAAAACTGCACGAAAACAAAATTGTTCTGCGTATATTGCAAGTTATCGGGATATCAACGAGTTGGCTGTCAGGAATTGAAGAGAAAAGAGCAAGGCGCTTCAGCATCCTTGCCGGGATCGAGGTTGCTGCAGTGCAATCTTCAACACAGCCGTCGCTGCAGGATGTACTTCTACGGACTTGGTCGAAAACTCCGCACATCTTTCCACGAAGACAACCGTCGTCCTGGTGCAGCAAAAGTCTAGTAGAAAAGTATCTATTTCCAATAAATCATTAATTATCATTAACATCAACGGTGAAAACTGCTCGTTAACGGCTTTGCTCGATACGGGCAGCTAGATCTCGTTCGCGTGTTCCGATGCAATAATTTCTTAATCGTTAGACAAATTAGTCAAGAATTCGCGAATTCAGAGCGCTTAACAATATGTTTATAGTTTCTTACTTATTAATTTCGGTCGAATCGACATTTCTTTTGCAACAACATCCAGACAGTTTTTATACAATAAATCTTCATGTCTTGATCGACAACAGCTTAGCTGTTGCCAATTTAATTCTTGACGATTTCCTTGATAAATATGATTTAATTGCGGTTTATTATCTGACGGAAAAGAATTTCGAAATGCTAAGAAAATTGATTTGTTTCCACGGAACTTGTTGCAAGTTTCAGCGTGAAGAGCCGACTTTTGAGAATACGATAAATAGCTTGTCTATCGATTTTGAGCGTTAGAGATAAGCTGATAGCGTTACTTTTAGAAATAAATTCTTTGTTCGTTCCCTTCGTAAAAGATAAGTACTCGGTTAGGATTAATATAAAGGATACTTCCATATAAGCGTATGCGCCCAGAAAATTCGCGTATGCTGAGCGGATTCAGATTTGACAGATCATTAACGATCTACTTGCGAGAGGCATAATTAAGCCTAGCGTTTCTCCGTATTGTGCGCGGATAATACCGGTCCGTAAGAAAAACGGAAATCTTCGTCCACTCAATGTGCAAGTGGCGAAGCAAAATTATCTATTTAATTATTAAGGACTGCATATCTAGATTAAATAATAAATCGGTTTTTTTGTTGTTAGATCTCAAAGACGGGTTCCACCAAATCACGACAACATGAAATATTTCTCGTTCGCCGACGGACAGTATGAATACACAAAGCTACCTTTCAGTTTTTACAATTCGCCGGCCGAATTTCAAAAATGGCTTATACAAATTTTGCAGCCGCTAATACGGGCGGACAAAGTATTAGTCTATATCGACGATATTCTCCTTGCGACGGATATGGTCGAGGAAAATTTAAACGTGCTTCATCAAACATTATTAGAATTGAAACGTATGATTTTGCATTAAATTACTCTAAGTTCCAATTCCTTAAGATCAAGATTGAATATCTAAGTTATTTCCTTTCGTTTAACTCAGTAAAAATTTCTCTGAGGCATTCAGAAGCCGTTTTGAATTTTCCTCCGCCAAGTAACGTGCATGAAACTCGTCGTTTCCTCGGTTTGACTAATTATTTTCACAAGTTTTTGAGGATTATTCCCTGTTGGCTTCTATACAATTTGTTAAAAAAATCAGTTGAATTTAAATTTGGCGATGATTGTATTCGTTTGTTTGAAATCTTAAAGAAACGATTAACATCTTCACCGATTTTAACCATTTACAATCCGGTAACTGAAACGGAACTCCACACGGATGCGAGTTCATCAGGCCTCGCCACGCTTCTTTTGCAAAAGCAGGGCAAATGAAAATGGGCACTCATCGCCTACTTTAGTCAATTAACGAATCAAGCAGATCAAGAATCAAGAAGCGCGTTATCACAGTTTCGAGCTCGAAATGCTGATAATCGTTCGATCGGTCGAACGTTTCCATATATATTTATACGTTATTCAATTCACAATCGTTACTGATTGCAACGCGCTGATTTACACAGTCAACAAAGCAAATTTAAATCCTAGAATTGCCCGGTGGACTCTAGCATTACAAAATTATGCATTTAAAATCATCCATCGCCAAGGCTCACACATGGCTTACGTGGATGCATTGAGCAGGCAAGTCTCTTATGTAGAAAGTTTTCTATTCGAAAGAGAGTTAGAATATCGACAATTAAATGATCCGCAGTTAAAGGAAATTACTCACAATTTAGAATTTCATGAGAGTGAAAAATTCAAGTTAATTGATGGCTTAATTTATAAACAGAATACGGACCGAGATTTTGTCGTTTCAGAAGAAATGATTAACCCGTTGGCTCCGGAGCCAATTTTGGTGTCCTTTTCGTTCGGCCGGCGCAGAGAGTTGAGCGCGAGTGAGTCATACGGAACATAAACAAAATATGACGCGCTCGACGCGACTATTCTATTCCAATTTTTTTTCCAAAATTCGGCTAATACATTAACATAAGAAGTAAAAACACAAAAATAAATAAATAACTTTACGTCACAACGTTTTGCGATACGCGTGAAAAAAATCAAATTTATATTTAGACTGCTTTAAACTACATTGAAAAAGTGTAAATATGTCGTTTTTATATTTTATAAATTACTAATTTTATTTGATAAATTTGATAGTATTGGTCCACCATCACGGGCCGATACCTAAATGAAAATCGCAATGTTGATCCCGCCGACGTCGGCCAAACGGAAAAATCAATGTCTGACGCCGGAGCCAACGTGTTAATACCGTCATAAGAATCCATCACGATGAGATAGCGCATTGCGGAGTCGAAAAAATAGTGCAAAGTATCCTATGACATATTGGTTTCCGTCTATGCGTAAGCGTATTCGCGATTATATCGACAACAATTGCATTGTTTGTTTGATGGCAAATTCATCGCCTCACTGTCTGGAGGGGCAGTCACAAATCGAAGATGCTCCATTTGAGTCCTTCATAATCCTTCATTTAGATCATTTCGGGCATTGCTCTTGCAGACGACCAAAGACGGTTTCAAACATATACTTGACACTTGTAATTGACACTTTCTCACGTCTCACGATTTACGTCTCTTTTCTCGGTCAAATCAGCTAGTACGAAAGAAGTGTAAATATGTCGTTTTGTCTGTAAAAATTTAGAATTCTTATTCAATATTGTCGATGCTCCGACGGAAATAGTAACCGATCGCAGCTCGGCATTCACTTCCGCTGAGTTCGATCCTTTTTAGAAAATTTAAACATTAAATTGCCAAAAGTTGCCGTGGCTTCACCATGGACAAATGGAGCCGTCGAACGGGTTAATAAATTCATTAAGAGCTCTCTCTTTTCAAACTCGTGCACTCGCCTGAAGAATGGAAAGATAAATTACAGACGGCGCAATACGTAATTAATAACACTTTCAATTCGCCCATAAAGGCATCTCTGTCCAAAATTCTCCTTGGTTATGATCAAAGAGGTCATGTAGATAGTCAGTTGAAATCATTGTTAGAAGATTTGGCAAAAACTCAAAACAATATAGACGAAATAGCTCGAGACATAGCTCGAGAGATAGCCGTTGAGGCAAATGAAAAACTGAGACAATACAATAGGCTTTATTATACGGCATAAGAAACCTTCGATATACAAGGAAAGAGATTATGTCCTTGTTCGCAATCTGCAGAAGAAAGTTGGAATAAACAATAAGTTTAAGTCAAATTATAAAGGACTATTCGTGATAGCACTAGAGAGTAAAGACACTAAAATAAAAACAGATACGTCATAAAGGATATATCCGGTTTCAATTTGACACAAAAACCATATAATACCATATTATCTACGGATAAACTCAAACCGTGGATCAAATCTATTGTAAAGAAGTCAACGGAAAATAAGGAATTTCTGAGTAACTGAGCGTGCGTTATTAAGTTTGCGATTAGCTTTAAGAATCTTTTGCGTTATTAAGTTTGCGATTAGCTTTAAAAATCTTTTGTGTTATTATGTTCGTCATTAGCTTTAAAAATTTTTGCGTCATTATATTTGCGCTTAGCTTTAAGACTATTTGCGTTAATAATAAGTAATTTTGCGTCTTTATTAAGAATATCTGCGTTAGAATAACTGCATTAGTATTAGGTCATTCGGTGCATAGGCACATAAATTATATTTTGCGTTCCAATTATTGGATGTTTATTTTTTCAATGTGTTTCAATAATTTATGCTAAATATTACTTCTCCCCCCCCCCTCCCTCTTAGATTATATAAGAAAAACATTCCAAGATGAATGTTGGCTCAGAAAGGTCGAACTGTAAGAAATTAATTAAATTAATTAGCAGTTAATTGACCTATCATTGCTGCCATCTGAAGAGGGCAATGCCCATTGTAGGTGACATTAATTATCAACAGGAAGGTGCTGTCTTCCTGACTGTATAAAAAAAACTCTGGAATTTCAACAAGCAAGCAAGGCTCTTCGGAGCAGATTCGGAGAGTGGCAGAAGCGTTCGAAAAGTGATAGAGTCCACTCGAAAGAATTAACGCGAGAAGATTGTTCATAAAGACTTGATTCTATATTGCCCTGTGTATAGAGACTTATTGATTTTTTTCAATCTTGTAACGTTCACTGAAATAAAATATAACTGTGTGTTAAAAAGGACTTTAGTACTATAAGAGTTCTTTCCTCTCCTGATAACATTTCCCTAACTGTTCTTCCCGTTTATAATCGATCGGGTTTCTTAGAATACTATGTAATTATTGGCATGTAATATTGACAGCACATTACTATTTCTTTTGTCATCAATATTCACATAAAACTGGGAAATCTTGGCCAATGCACTTCCAATGTAAATGCAATACTGTGTAATTATTGGGCATTGTAACATTAGTAATAACAACATAACCAATGTATCGCCAACGTTGAGCCAATGCACTGTGTTACTAGGAATTATCTCGAAAGTTAAATTTACAATTGTTTTTAAAAAATATAAATCAATCAATGATTCGTACTTTTGTATTCTCATTGCAATCTTTTTATTCTAAAATCCAAATGAAATTGGAAACTATAATTCTTTTTCAAAATTATAATATCATAAAATTGCTTGACTTAATTTAACTCAAGTGATATGTAACACAAGTGATAGTAGCTTTCATTCTATCTCAATATATGTATATATGATTCTATCTCAATATATGTATATATAATATCTTGCATATCCTTCTCTAAAAAATTTTTAAATACATGTATATTTGAATCAAAAGATTTAATTACAAAGAATTAAAGAGGTAATAGTACAAAATGAAAGAAATTTAATAAAAAAATTTTTATGTAAAAAACTTGGCGCTGCCTAGACTTTGAGTGAAATATAATAATAACAAAGTAAAAATAAGAAATTTTTATTTATAAAAGTAATGACAAAATTTAAGAAACATTGCGACAGCAATAAAAATAATAACCACTATGTGTACATTGTTCGAGCAATATAAGATTAATATAAGATTAAGTTTATTTGTTATAAAGTGATATATATGATGACATATATTATGTGCAAGAAACTGTAATAATATAATTTTAATATTTAAACGAAAAAGTAGTTTTCATTCAATATAATTCAGAATGTCATTTAGATTAAATATATTATTACTTTAAATTGTTTTGTTTTCTTCCCCGATAGTTAAACCTGAAAAAACAGATTATGCGCAAAGTCTGTTATAAATTTTTGATGCTAGAAAGGCAACAGATTACTAACAGATTCTGTAATCTGACAATGTTAGCAAACTGCTGCCAGAAACCTGACAGAATCTGTTGATGAACCCTGCTGCAGGCTACTGTCAGATTGGCGGCAGAAAACGAGTAGGATCTGCGCGACACAATTTGATGGCAGGATCTGCTCAATTTCTGCTGCCAATCTGCTGACACAGAATGTCAACAAGTTCTATCAACAGAATGTAAGCAGAATGGGACCTCAGATGAAGTCTGCTAACATTTTCTGATTAAATCTGTTGCCAGTTTGCCGACATTCTGTTAACATTTTGCTGACTGGGTTTACGTAATCCAGCAGCGCCAAGTTTTTTTTTATAAAAATTTTTTTATTTAAATTAAATTTTTTTCATTTTGTACTATTACCTTTTTAATTTTTTGTAATTAAATCTTTCATTTGATTCAAACATGTATTTAAAAATTCTTTATAAAAAGATATGCCGGAATATTACACACACACACACACACACACACACGCACGCACGCACGCACGCACGCACGCACGCACGCACGCACGCACGCACGCACATATATAGGATTTGGATGTACATACACAACACAGGATGTTCGAAAATTCAACCGACAAACTTTCAGGGAACAAAATCAAAAAGGATCATTTTTTGCAAACGGACTTAGAATCGAAAGCGTGTTGCATCGCTGCAGACAGTGTTCGAAAATGTCTCGAAAATATCAACCTCGAAATATCTTAAAAATATAAGTTTTATAAAAAAAAGTTTCACACAAAAGTTGTAAGATGTAAAAAGATCTATTTACTGATCTTATGAGTTTGATCTTGAGTGGCACCGCCAAGATCAGGTCCAAATTGCTTTAAACAAGATTGATGGCTGATTCAGTCAATGAAGGCAAAATCGATGACTAATCCAGTAAAGGCGAGATCGGTGGATAATCAAGCCAATGAAGACAAGATTGGTAGTTGATCAAGCCAATGAAGGCTCTGTAATGTCATGCAGAAAGCATCTCAGAGCAGGTGCTTGATGTGTTATCCCTCATGATCTTTGCACAGCCGATGGCGCCAATCTTGCCTTTACTGGCGGAATTAGCCATCGATCTTGTCTGCATTGAGTAAAACAGCCATCGATCTTGCCTTCATTGACTGAATCAGCGACCGACCTTGCCTAAAGCAATCTTGATCTGACCTTAGCGACGCCACCCAAGATCAAACTCATAAAGTTAGTAAATAGATTTTCTTACACCCTACAACTTTTGTCTGAAACATGTTTTTATAAAACTTATATTTTTTGAGATATTTCGAGGTTCGACCTTTTTCGAACACTATTTGCTGTAGTGATGTAACGCTTCCAATCCTAGATCCATTTGCAATAAATGATCATTTTTGCAATAAATGATCTTTAGGTTGAATGATCTTTCGAACAGTCTGATGTTTCTCTCTCTCTCTCTCTCTCTCTCTCTCTCTCTCTCTCTCTCTCTCTCTCTCTCTCTCTCTCTCTCCCCTCCCCTCTCTCTCTCTCTCTCTCTCTCTCTCTTTCTCATGTACGTTACGCGGGCCTATCATGTTGCGCCCGCTTGCAATTTGATTATCTTTATAAATTAATAATTCGTTAACTATTGCGAAAATCGCAAAATATTACAGAACTTTTCGACTCAATTTAATCTGCTCTACCTGCATATGACCTGCGTTTGGCCATTCTTTTGGGACATTTTGTCTATTGAAATAGAATAAAAGCTACTATCTTGGCTTTTAAAATAAAAAGATTTCAATGGGAATATAATAATACGAATCATTGGTTGATTTATATTTTTTAAAAGCAGTTGTACATTTAACTTTCGAGGTAATAAGATTATAACTTGGCGCCACTTTTTTGGTATCAAATCTTTTATATAAATGGTGTACATATTAAGGTTGAATATTAGATACTACCCGGGAAAAAAAGTTTATATCTAATTATATATAATTTTGTAGATCTAATTATGTATGGATTTTGACCTGATCTAATTATATATAAATAGATAAAATTGTTTATGATTATATACAGATCAAATTATGCATATTTATGACGACAAAATTATGGTTTCCGATATTGACTGCTAGTACTGAAAATCTATAATATATGTGACATAAAATACTCTTACAGAAAATAAATGAAAAAAAAAATGAAAAAATAAAAAAAAATGAGAGAAAATGATGAAACATTTTTTATCTCATTTCACATGTTTCTAAAATCAATCACCCATCCATTTGGAGATTTTGTTCGATGGTGGAGAAATAAATTATAATCTCGGGTGTATTGAATTAAACTTCCCCGCAATGTCATGGACGTGATCAAGTGGTACTGCCATTAAAATATCGTCCACATATCTATAGAAAAAAGGTATACTAAAATCAAATGTCTCAAGCACTCCATTCTCTAAATCTTGTATTACCATATCAGCCACAATCGGAGAAAGTGGCGAGCCCATGGGTGTTCCAAAGTTCTGTTTATAAATCCGATCGACAAAAATAAAAAAAGGTGAATTCTAAAATTAACCGTACATCACCCAAAAATTCATCCTTTGGTATTTTATAGTCCTTGGAGATAAAAACCTATCTCTGTTAGCTAAGCAATCGCCAAATCAATCGGAATACTGGTAAATAAAGATACAACTAACGATATTATTGAAAATTTATCTTCAATCCTGATATTCGATAATTTTTTAACCAGTTCAAAACTGTTCTTTATGTAACTTTTACCCGTCGGAATCGATTTAGCGATGATCTTATTCAAGAATGCAGCTAAATTGTAGAAAGGACTATCTATTGATGAAATTATTATTCGGAAGGGGCAATTCGGTTTATGAATCTTCGGAAGTCCATAGGCTCTAAGTAAAATAGCAGCGCTGCAAGACAGGTATTTATACAATGAGGAAGATATGAATTGTGATTTTTTTTCCATCTTGCAAGCAATTCTCTCAAATTGTTGACCATTCTTTTGATAGGGTCTTTGTTAATTAAAGTGTAAGTATCCGCATCTGATAATATGTGATTCATTTTGTGAAGATATTTATTTTTGTCCAACGCAACCGTAATGTTCTTTGTCTGCTCTTGTAATAATGACATTCGGATTATTGTGTAAAAATTTCTTGGTATGTCTCATTAATTGTTCTAGTCTTCTTGTATGTAAAATGTTTTGTTGGGGAAGAAAGGAAAGTTTCCGAAAAACTGGAATAGATCGGTTTCTAATCTCATTTTGTGTGATAACAAGAAGTCTTTTAATGTTATGTTCGATATTTTTTATTAATTCGAAAGTGATCTTTTTTCTATTGTTACAAGGGAGTGCAAAATTCTCCCCTAGTTGCAAGAAACATGTATATCAGATGGTATGGAAGCACCAGACAGATTCAGAAACCAATTCTTTTTAAGAGTGTCCAAAGATAAAGAATCTGAAAGGTTCGAGTAAGACATAGGGTTTAGAGACAGGTTAATGTCAAGAATCTGTGGAAAACCAGAATCATTAGGATCGAAGAACTGAAAATTATTGGAAAATGACAACTCTTATGAGTCAGAAATATTATTGTGATGCTTGGATCTCCAATAATAATGTATTCGATTGATACTTTTAAGATCCATTAATTCTGTTTTCTCAGTAGCCAATTCATTTTTTCGGAAATTCTCTCATTCTTTCTTTTTTCATAAAAAGACAGACTTCTATACTGTCTATTGAAAAAGGACTTTGTGTATGTTTACCGATAAATAACGAGAAATATTGCGTGCAAGACGGAAATCTTCACCTTTGCAAAAATCTAATTGTCTATATGCGTCGTTAAGTTCTAATTTTAAAATGCTGGTAATATCCCATATGAAAAGGAACTATTGAGAAATATTGAGAACTATTGAGAAATATAACTATTCAAAACTATTGAAATTTTGTGTAATATTATGGGACATTACTATTGGAAACATGAATAATTTACTATTGGATGAATAGTTACTATAAGCATTTACTATTCATTACTATTAGAATTATAACTAGTTTATTATTGCAACGAATAGTAACTGTAGGCACTTACTATTCATTATTATTAGAATCGTAAACAGTTTACTATTGGAGCGAATAATAATTATAAGGATTTACTATTCTTTACTATTAGAATAGAGTAGTTTGCTATTCTATTGGAACAAATAATTACAAATTACTAATTCGCGATTTTCGTGAAAAATCGTGGAAATCTGATATTAGTATTGAATGATATGCCAGTTACTCTGGATAGTACGCGGATACTCTGAATAGTAATCTTTTTATTGTATTTTTTAAAATAATGTTATGATGTATGTACTTATGATGGATGTCTTATTTTAAATGACGGATTGAGATTTTTCGAAAATTATTGAAGAAAAACGGAAAAATGTTTGAAATAAAAGATATACGTTTTCAAGGGAGACAAATAATGATAAAATTAATTTTCGAAAAAAATCAATACGTGATTTCGCCGATTATTTTGCATATAAAAGTACTAAGATAAAATTATCAAAAAAATAATAACTTTACACTTTACTTTCATACATTTCAATATAAAATATAAAATATCTCAAACTATTCAGTTTTTGCTATTATATCTGAATATACTTTTATGCATAAAATAAGATAAATAAATTAATGCATAGAAAACATATAGTTGTTGTCAAAAAAGAATTATTCGTAATATGCAATTACATGTTTTTTTTTAAAAGCAATAGCATTTTCCTTACACCCCCATATGGAAACGAACTATTGAAAACTATTGAGAGCTATTCAGATTTCTATAGTTATCATTCTAACTATTGGCGATTACATACATGAATAGTTATTCAATTACTATTCATACACGTCGCCATAGTTATTTTTCAGAACTATTCGTCAATAGTCGTAGTTACTATTCAATTACTATTCATGCATGTAATTGCCAATAGTTATTACTCAAATTACTACAGAAATTAAATGGTAACTATAGAAATCTGAATAGTTCTCAATAGTTCCTTTCCATACGGGATTTGATCTATTTATAATCTTTAGTTTCAGATGTGAGTTATGATGAAAAAAATGTTTCCTATTATTACGTAAATAATACAAGTGTGGTGGTATTATGTCACGACCTAAGCGAAATTTAAGAAAAGTAATACGAAGTTTACAATAAACCGCATTCTTCCTATTCCTAATCCATGTCTTCAATAATGTAACGCAATAAAAACTAAAATAATATTGTATAAAATTAAAAAAAGAAAAACGATGTAATTGACGCCTTTTCAGCCTGCGTGTACAATAAGATTAAAAAAGAAGGACTCCTTTAATTGGAAAAACAAATAAAAATGATTATAAGGGCAAGCGGGGAGTCAAGCGCAGTAAATGAGGCGTAAATAATTATCCGCTAAATCCTATCTGTATTTAAAGTTCTTCTTACATTCAAGACGATTTTTAAATTAAACAATTTTATTAAGGTACAGAAAGATCCTCTTTCACTTTCGGATAAAAAACATTTTATTTACAAGCTACACTGATTGCGATGCATCTTACGTGGGTCAGACCAGTAGACAATTGAAAACGAAATGAACATCGAAGTCACAGTAAGGTGGAATATCTCTACACATTCAGTCATTACTGACCACAGGGTACACACAGGACATGATTTCGATTGGGTTAACGTGAAAGTTCTGGATGTGGAGAAAAATTGCAACAAATAATTCTTATTCATGTGTGATTAATCATGATCAGACATTTTATTTGATCATCACAGTTACAAGTCTTGACTCATCAATTTACTAAAGTAATACTGAACGGAGCGACTCCCGAAGCACGTTCTTTCGAACATCGCGTATTCCGTCTCGAAGGAGAGTATTTTGATTAACAGAGCACATGATCGCGAATATTCTTACTCCGGAATCGGTAGGAACCGGTTTGTTTCCGGTTCCTTAGCGTCGCCCTATGTATTAAATTAACTGCGCCGGCGCGCCTTGCGCGCGCAACGTTACGATAAGGGCAGCCGGGAGTTTGCGTCGCCGCGCAGCCGGTCCGAGTGTCTATGTCGCATATTTTACACTAGTATCAATTTGTTAACAGTCAGATATTACAGGATCTATTTGCAATTTGTTGCTTTTCTAGCATAATATTTCTATCGTAAATTTATAATAGGCTCTGCGCATAATTTGTTTCTTCAGGTTTGGCTATCAGGGGCAATATCCCTGAGAATGTATTGATGATGTATTGTTTGAGAATGTATTGAAATAATCGTAATATAGACATTGCGATCATCTAAGAACGTCCTTAGAACGTCTGATTAGAATATGTTTATTCGTCATATTGTTATACGTTAATTGAAAAGAGAGAAAAACTGTATTGTTCTTTGTCACACAGTTTTTCTCTGACAATTGTCAATTTCATTCACAATTATACGAATTATATGAAATTATACAAACGCTAGGTCTATACGTCATTGGCTGATATGTCATTGATGATACAGTGCGTCCGATATATCGCGGATAATCGCATTTGCTAACAGATTTCTATAGAAATATTTAGATCACTAACATACTATAGTTTCTTGCAGATATGTGTTCCAAGTTAAATTTATCCGATCATCGTGTTATACAAATCTTTGTGGAGTGGTATTCATACTTCACTTTACGTTAAGTTATATAGATTTTGATTGATAATTCTTAAAAGTTAATTCTTGAAAGTTGCTATAATTTAGGATGGTATTCCTAATTCGTTCTTATATTTAGGATCGTTTTAGTAAGTTTAAGTAAGTTTTAAGTAAATTTATATGGTTACCTTATTGATTATAATCATGAGATAAGAATCATAAGAATTAAATAAAAGAACTGACTATGAATATCGCCTTTAGTCATAATTGCGCAGATTCGGCGAGTTTTATGTGGATTGTGTAGAACAATTCATATCCAAAATTTAGCTTGATGTGAAAATCCACAGCCAAGAAATTCAAAAATTTAATTTAAAATCAATTGTCAATTTTTTAAAACATGGCTACGGGCATGCATAACGCGAATGCGATTGAACTTGTATTGCATATTCTTGTGGATTTAGTAAAGGTTGGTTGATAACCTGGATAAATTGATGAAATGAATCAATGGAAAGTCTTCACGTTTGTAATTGTTAAAGTTATAGATAATTAAATTAGTAAAAAAGAATTTTGTTTCGTACAAACAAATAAATATAAGAAGAGTATCAAAAAAATAAGTAGGGTATACGGAAGCAAGTTCTTTGTCATATTTGTTCCGATCATCTTATACATAAATATGTGTCTGTAACGTATATACGCAGTATAACTCGGGGTACTCAGTTTATACGATATTATCATATCAGAAATAATACCCAAATCACAATATAATCAATATGGACACTCAGCAATGAAATATGAATTCGTATAGACTCGCGCAAGCTATGTTGTTAGATACTCCCAATGAAATTAACATGACAGGAACAGAGACATAGATATATAATAATTCATATATGAGTTATATAATCATAAATATAATATAAGTAGAATTCTTATTATTTCTATATTCGTTCTGCTTTTTCATTTATTAACATTGCAGAATGATCATATAATGAGAAAATAGAGAACAAATCAAAACACAATGTTGAAACAGGATATCAAATATTTGATAAAATAATATTAATTAACAATTAAAAACAATAATAACTACGATTACTTCATATTTTCTAAGCAAGAGAATAGAGAGATTATAGAGATTCAAACATCACAATAACCTAAATAGAAATAATAGCTATAAATATAAGTGACATATAGCAGATCGTCTTCCTGATTGACCAAAAACAACTCTTTCTTCATTATAATTTAAACAAATCTTCTCCCTCTGTCTTTTTCCTCTGTTTCCTCCTCCTCTCTCTCTCTTTCTCTCTTGCATAGTGTATAAGGGGCTTCAGCAGAAAAGTAGCGCATTATTAGGCTGCTGCTCGCCCTGATAAAGTGAACAATGTTCATAAAACATTAATATTTAACAATATATCATGACGAATAATACTCGTAAATGTATTAATCCTGCAAAATATCTGTTTCATGTATTGTTTTAAACTCGTCTGAATATTGCGATAAATATTACTACAAGCCTCAGTAATTGAAAAGATAAGATACCTGTCCAGTAAGCAAGGAGTCAGATTCGATTCCTGAGGTGATATTTTTCGCAAAATAATAAGAATTTTCACAACTAGTTCGAGACCGGGACGCACGCCCTCCCTTCTTACTTTTGCACGTCTCTATATTGCCACGCATTTATCACTACGAGCATGCACAATGCTAGATTGTTCTTTTGTGAATGAAAATTCGTTCCTTCGAGGATATGTATAAATTAATAACTTTTTAATTATCGCAAAATAATATAGGATTTTTTTTTTCGATATTCTTATTTTAGTAAAAAGGAGAAGAGGGGCTGAGCAAACGGTGATATTTAAAAACGGCCCCCTATTTAAAAAATTAAATTTTTATCCACGATGAGATAAGTTCAAAATATTTAATTTATAGGATTCGAAAGTTTATAAATAGCTTTTAATTCTGAGTTGTCTTTTTCTAATTCCGCAAGATGAAGAGACCAGCTAGACATTTAGATCGTCCGCGGATAACTAGTAATTCCATGAAAATTTTATAAATTTGAATTTACATTATTATGATGAGTACGTACATTAACTATTAACTATTCGAAAATTTATGGATTATTAATTTTATATACTTATTATTATTTCTTTTTATTTCTTAGAAGTTATTTCTTAGAAGAAATTATATTATAAAATCTGCTCATTTCATGCATAATCAATGAACTTAAAATTTAAATGATATGCAATAGATATGTATAAAATATTGAGAATATTTTACTCCGCAACAAAGAATTTTTTAATATTTTTCATATTTATAAATATTTAAAAAAAACTAAATATTATTGAATCTTCAAAAATGTTCTGCTTTATAATTTGTTTCTACGTCTGATGATAGTCGGTGATTCTTTATCGAATATTAAATTTGTGTTGTAATCTCGATCTCGTGTTGTAGTCTCCATAAAGAAATGGATTATTAATGCAAGTCAGAATTTAAAATGCGAGTCTGCATTTGGCGGCGCAAAAGACAAAAACCTCGAAAAGGCCACGCATACTTTCATAACAGTAATTAGGTTAATGGAATATCACTGATTTGTTTTATCTTCCATATCAAAAGATTATTTCAACGATCATTCAAATATTCTTCTTTGAAGGACACATATTCTTTCAGATGTAGAGGAACAGGAGAGAAGAAGAAAAGAGGATGGAAATATTTGATGGAAAGATTAGAAATGTTTTCGGAGAAACGACGAAGAAAAGAAAGTGCTATGTAAAGCCAAAATCTCCTCACCAACTCATACATAACACATAAATAACATTTATCCCTCAATTAAGAAGCTCTTCCATTCTAATTCATGAGCTTTATTATACAGGCGCATTATTACTTGAACACGTACATTGCAGAAGTTATCCCATTTTCTACTGTTCCTTCCCTCCTTCTCCGGTGTTCTACTTTCTTTATAATCCCCGAGTTAGATGCGCAAATTCTCAACATATAAAAGCTACAACTTATGTCTGTTCTTAAGCTCACCGTAATCAATAGTTTTTTTCGATGTGCGCAATTTACATCGAAATTTGTTAATTAAAGGAAAAAAATTATTTTTATTTCAAAATTTCATATATTTCGTGAAAAAGATAAAAAAGAAAATTAGAGAGATTTTACATTTTAAAGATTAAAACGCCTTTTTGAACACAACTAGAGTCAAAATTCCGAACTTTTCGGATTGACACAATATAAATATTTTGCCTTCTAATTACGTAAAGTTATAAAACATTTATAGCAACATTTTTTTATAGCTTTACGTAATTAGAAAGCAAAACAATATGTTTTATTTTATATAATTAAACATTTTATAAAAAAACAATTCACCAAAAACAATTCATCAAAAATTATTTTATTATTTTCTCATTTTAATTCGAACGCAGAGTCGCATTGTCAATGCTTTTTATTGTAATTCTAAATCTCCTGCATTTTGAAATATGAGTGCAAAAATTTCAAATATTCACATCTCTCATATTTGAGTTTATGGTTTTTTGAATTCACAGCGATACTCACCATGAAGATGTCTGCGTGATGGGTATCGCCGGTAGTGTCCCAGGTGGCAGGGATCTCCTCATCTGACAACAGGTTCTACCGTTGGCAGTCGTATCTCCGCAACAGACAGTTGGATTGGCACATACATGACGACCGATGCCAACTCCAACGCCGACACCAACACCAGTAGTTGTTGTAGTAGTTATTGCATCACCAACAATAGTGCCGGCGACGCCTACAGCGGTACCGAATTCGACCGTAGAGGGACGTACTTTAGGTCTCAATAATGGTGATGTAGCGAACATTTCGCGCTGATTGGATGCTGTACTACTGGAACTGCTGGACCCAGGACTTCCACTTAATCGACCGGATGTCGCGTATGCAAATCCGCGGAATCGGAAATGCGTTTGATACGGGTAACCGGCGGGTGGCGGTAGCCGATAATGATGATGAAAACCAAGATCACGACGCATATATGGATCACCTGGATCATTTGCGGGCACATATCGATCGGTCGGTGTGTGCGCAGTGGGTGGCACATACCTATCCACGTACCTGAACAATCGCAGAAATCAGACTTTTAACAATGAAAATAGATCAAAGTTTCAAGTAAGATGCAAAAAGCTTTTAATAGAAAATAAATTGTTTTTATCGTTTTATTTTAAACTAATATAAATTGCGCACTTTTTCGAATTAATGATAATATCATTTATTGCAATTTTTCAAATTATTAATTTTTTATTCTTTATTCTTTTATTTCCAAATTTTTGGAAAATTAAACACAATTATTATTAAACTGAATTATACAATAAAGGAATTGTATAATAAAGAAAATTAAAAAAATTGTTAAAGATTATTTATTATAAAAAAACATCTTATTGAAAATTTTTTAAATTGATTTCAATTATATTTAATTATCTAATACTTGTTTACCGCAATTTCATAGCATCTTTATGTATAAACTCATTTTGTTAATAAAATTCATTTAAGAAAAAGAGACATAAAAGATCTGAAATTAATTACCAAGATTTCAGAATGTCTCTTATCATGTCGGCTCTTACCTATCTGGATATAACACTTCGGGGGGCGGCTGTGGCACATATCGTTCAACTGGTGTGTGCGCAGTTGGAGGCACGTAACTCACACTAGACGAACCGTAAGTACGATCAGTGGACGATGTCACGGCAGTGGTACAGGAGATCGGTGTTATTCGACCAGCGAACCTATCTTTAGATTTTGGCAAAGACAAATACTTGTCACTGCGTGCTGGCGAGTAACGATCAGCAGAAGTGTGAAAGCGATCAGCTCCTGAAGTAGTCTGAAATCGATCACCATTACCGCCTGTAGAGAAATATCGATCTTGATTGAACTGATGATCGTTCTGATTGCCAACTGAGTAGCGATCGTAGCTACTCTGAACTGACTTTGAGACCAAATATTTATCGACAGTGCTCTTTGTATTCTGATAGCTGCTGCTGCTACTGACGCCACGATTGATGTTCGACGATATTTCGGATGTCGGCGAGACTGATGAGAAGCGCTCATTAGAAGCCGATGATTGAGTGCCGGTGGTCGTTGTGTAGGGTGAATGATATCTGGAACCTAAATTTTTGAAAAAAAAATTGTCAAATAATCAAAAAAATAATCAAAAAATTGATAATCAAACAAATTGATAATCAAATAGAATCATAGAATAAAGAGACCAAATATTTATCGAAATCTGAAAGAAATCATCAAGCTAAATTCATGGAATTTTAAACTCAAGTGTATAAATCAAACATGGAATATTTTTAATTTCTTTTATTTATTTATTTATTATTTTTGAAAAAATACATCTTTAAGACATTGTTCGGCAAGGATTTGTTCAGCAAAGGATTTGAGACAAATATTTTGTAACTAAAATAACGTTCAATACATTTAAAAAAGTTTAAAAATATGGAGTTTGAAAACGTAATTAAAGTATTTGAATATTTAAATAAATATCAATGATTTATAAACAAGTTCCAAATGTTCATGAAAAAATTCAATGTCGGAAAAATTAAAGTACATTTTTAGACTTTGTTTAGGAAAAATAAAATGCGTTCTTACCAGTTTCTGACGAGGAGGATGATGAGGACGGTGTCGGCACCAGCAAACGTTCGGTAGAAGAGACGATATAACGCGATGTCTCAGTACAGGGTGGCCTGCTGTCATGCGCAGGTGATGATCCAGCCAAATATCGATCACTGGAAAACCTATCAATCGACCGTGATTGGCTACAACGTTGTAGAGCGAGGTCATTAAAACGGTCATTGCTGGACATATATCGCATCTGATTGCCGACTTCCGGAAAACCAGAATATCGACTGAAGTCGGCGGAGGCAGGAGAACCAATAGATCGATCAGTATACTTCTGACAAACCGTCTCGACTCCCCTATCGGTGCAGAGACGTCGATTTGACTCGATATTACCGGAAGAAGTTTGAAGTGATGAACGATCTGACGATGAATAGCGCTGATGCGCGCTTTCAGAATTAGGCGAATTTGAGAGGAACCTGCGGACAAATAAAAGGGATTAAGTAGATACGAATATTTTAGGAATATAAAAACGTATTATATTTGTAATTTAGAAAGTACAAATTGAATAAAATTATAAATGCAATGATTACAGGATAAAGTACTTCCACATAGAAATTGTCGATATTGTTAAATTAACTCAAATTAAATTAATAATGGCGATTAAACATCGATAGACAATCTTATCATTGCTTAAAAGTATAATTTATCATTCCATTTTAAAGTGCATAATAATTATATTAATTTCTATTGATACAAAATAAAATACAATCTTATACTTCACTTGGTACAATCTTATACTTCACTTGTATTCGTTCAATATTAGCATAGCTAAAAAAATATTCTTACAATATTGGACCATTTTTAAATTTATACGGATATCAATATTGCTGAAATATAATTAACTTTTTGAATAATTCAAAACGGAATAGTTCAAAATTAAACATATATTATCCATATAATATGAAATCCTTCGTCAATAGAATTGAAGTAGATTGTTGTTGACTACCAATGTTCGACAGCTGATCACAATTTTAATCAAGAAATAAAATTACGGAAAAAGAAAGTATCACTCACACAACAATGTTTTTCATCATACTTGACACTCTGACCATCTGTTTTTCTTATGTCTTACACTGACATATTTACACTTCATACACATGGTGACAATAACTCTTCATATACTTTAAAATTTTTACGATCTATTTTTAAATTACTGACTCGGAATTTTTCATGCTTATCAACGATGAAGTCTCCCGTTATACTTGTCACTTGAGATTCCTGTAAGATTGTGAGACTGAGCTGCATCAGTGTGAGAAAAAAATGCTAATATTAATATTATGTTACAAAACAATTCCAGTTAGCGTTACATTTCGGCTCTTTATTGACTCCATAATAATTTTATATAATGACATTTGTTGATTTTGGATGGCAGTTATGCATCTGACTGTCAACTCTTAAGTTTACTCTGACATTCATTATATTATTCACAATTTCATAACCGATCTGTTTGCGTTTGAATCTAGATGTGATGCGTTTTTTAATTTTTACAGAGGAGAAATTTTTTGTACATTCACAATTTTCCCTCGTTTTTTTATCGCTTTAGTTAAGATTAATTGCTGAAAAAAAAACTCCGTGAAGTCAAAACAAAATTAAAAATTATATTGAAGGTGATCCGCTAATTGTTGATTTTTCCAATAAATATTGTTTATTTGAATTTGTTCATGTCACTTCGTTTTTCGCTCGTTTAGTGGCCTTTTTTTCCTCTTATGAATCTATACGAGCTGTTTATTATAATTTTACTCTATAGAATTGAAACTTCTCAGAAGCATTGCAGAAATATTTTTGCAATAGCTCTAAAACAACTTTGTAATAACAAAATGTCCATAATTCTTACACTTGAAATTTTACAGAAAAGTAACAAAAAAATCTGCAATTTTCCTGATATAGTATTAAAAGATTATTGAAACACTAAAAAGATTTCAGCGGTTTATTTCAATAATCTTTCAACAATATTTTAGAAAAATTGTCGATATTATTTTTTCTATAAGGTTTCAAGCGTGAGAATAACAGACATTTTGCTAGAGCAGAGTTGTTACCAAAATATTTTGCAATGTTTATATTTTATATTTTAATTCTAAATTCCAGAATTTCAGAAAACATTTTTGAGATATCATTGAAAAATTTCTATGTTGCAACTTTTTTATTGTAAACACATAATATTACGTATAAGATACGTAAATGTAAACGTAAGAAATTGATCAATCACAATTTTTCCTCACATTCAAATGTGATTGATCAATTTTTTACGCTTATGGATCTCCATTATAAATTAAGCCTCATCAAATGCATATAAAAGATATATAAATAAATCACAAATTTATATTTCAGTTACAATAGTTTTTATTATATAAAGAGACAAATTTTACGCTTGTGAAAAATAGACCAATGATAGTTCTGCATGTTCTCAAATTTATTGCATATGTTTCAAAAACATTTCTGTTGCAATTTCGTATGACATATTACAGAATCCTTTCAGAATAGTACATAATTGTACGTAAAATGTAAAAGGTTGAAATGATTTTGAAATTTTCCTAAAAATTTTTACAGGAAGCAGTTCTAAAAATAACAATCGATATTATATGAGTACGGATAACATGAGGCTCGCAATGATGAACGTTGAGAACAAAACATTCTTAAATTAGAAATATGGAATTAAAGAATACACAGTGATGTTATTATTTAATAAATTAAATTAAATATTATTATAATTTATAAATGCCTATGTAACATTAATTTACAAAAAAATATTTTTTTAATTATTTTGAACTAAACTTCTTTTCTTTTAGATTTTTGGATGCTGAAAACAAATACAATTTATAGAAGACAAACAGTACAATTATGATTCCTGATCAAAATTTCAAAATATTGTTAACATTCTTTATAAACAATTTTTAAAATCAATTTTTTGTATATTAAACTCAATTATTTTGGAAACCTGACATGTTGGAAAAATTTGACCTGCGGTATCGTTTTCAACATGCAAAAGTCTATAAGGAATAAAGTCTATAAGGAATCTTGTCTAATCAAAATAATTTTTCGTTGTAAACTAGTGTAATCTATTGATGATAATGATGATTATGACATACATATGGTATGAGATACATATGTTCGTTTATAACAAAAGAATAACAAATCTGCAAAGATGTTCCTCAATCTACGTAATCTATCTAACTTGAACTCACCTCTCAGTGACCGCCGCCATCGCCGAATAACGCTCATGATGTGTTGTCGGTGGATCCTGTCGAGGATATCTATCGTGAATGGGCGATTCGCCCAAATACCTTTCCGATTTGCCAATAAATCTTTCGGGCACTGGAGCATGTATTGGTGAGGAAGATAATATCTTGTCTGCGGAAATGGCGGTATAGCGAGTGTCTTTGGTGTAGACTGCACTGCCTTGGAGTCCCGTTTGAAGTCCTCCAAGAACCGGGGAAGATCCCGAAAGCAATCGGTCAGATGATCCAGTATAGCGTTGTTGATCCTTGGCATCGTTTGTGACTGACTGATTAGCCAGCAGCCGTTCGGCGGAGGCGAAACGTTCCTTGGTAGGCATCGACGATGTTGCGCTGTACTTGGGCCCCGGAGAATTGGGGGGTAAAATATGATTAACGGAAGGATAACCAGCCAAACTCTGGCTCGAAGCGTACTTTTCACTCGGACTGGGTGATAATGGTGGTGGCGGAACAAAACGGTCATTTGTCGGTGCCGGTGATGGCGGCGACGGGAATGTCTCCGAAGCAAAGGAGCCCACGAGTGCATTCGTATTCGCGTACTCACCAGACCCGCTCGTGCCCGCTGTGTCGAAACGCAGCTCCGGATTACAGATTGAGTAATGATCATTCGGAGCCCGCTGTTCGCTGTGTAACGTGTTGAGGTCATTGAATTGCTCAAAACGATCGGCGCTGGTATGCCCGCCGCCATAGTGCTCTTGTAACGGAGACTGACAGAATGTCGAAGTCTGATAATATCCAAAACGCTCGCAACTTGGCTGTCGACCGTCAGCAGTGCACTTGGTGAAATCGACCGACGATTTGTCGGTTGATTTCTCATGTCGTTCACCTCCCATTCGATTTCCCATATGCTCACCGCTTTGAGTCTGATAATGTCCGAAACGCTCGCAATTCGGTTGACCACACTTCGAATAATCGCTACAAGACTTATCCACGGCCTTCTCATGCCGCTCACCTCCCATCCGACTTCCCACATGTTCGCCGCTTTGAACCTGATAAAGTCCAAAGCGCTCGCAATTCGAACGACTCTCTGCGCACTTAGAAAAGTCGATCGTAGGTTTCTCCACCGATTTCTCGTGCCGATCAGCCATTCGGGCCCCGACATGCTCACTGCTTTGCTGTTGGTCCAACTGGTGACGCTCTTGGTCTGATTGGTTCGTGAGACTCGTAATCGGACGCAAATCAGATTGTTGCTGCTGCTGCGTTTGCTGTTTAAAGCAGTCACTGAGGTTATTGGAACCAATCTGGATTCCCACGCCACCGGAACTCGGAGTGCTCGAACCAGGAAGCGGGGATGACGAGGATCCGTATTGTGCGATCGGGTGCTGGTGTAATAGGACACGATCTCTTCGGCCATAGTCGTCGTCTGTCGGCATCCTGGTGGCCCGGGGCCCACTGTCAGGACATCTAAAATTGTGAAATTTACAGTTATAAGTTATAAATTTACAGTTTACAATCATAAGTTACAAAACTAATCATGATATGTAAAATTAGTAAATCCTTGAATTAAGATAAAGCAATTAATATATTTTGCTTTATAATTAAAATTTTTAAATTTGTGAAAAAATAGAGATAAATAACAAATTTTGCTAATATTTGTGATAAATAATAAAAATATTTACAAAAATATTAACAAAAATTATTAAAAATTCTATATAGATATTAGATAGCTATAAAGATACAACATATGAAAGTCACATTTATTTGTATACTCTTTTACATTTTTCTTTTTATTTTTAACAGTTAGATTTTTATTTCACCTATGAAATCAAACATATAAATGTACAATCATTTTCACTATAATAAATTTTTTTCATTCTCAATAGACATATTGCAGAATAAGAACTTTGAAGTTACTCCATAGCCAGCTATTTCTCCATTTTTCATTCCTTTTGTTCCAGCATAAAAACTAAATTCCTTTCTCAATTGTTCGTGTTTCAATTTCTGTGATATATCGTGAAATGCAGCAATCTCAATTTCTGTGATACATCGTGAAATCCAGTAACCTCCATTAGCTCGATATAAATATTTTATCATTTATTCTTATTCATTGCAACTGTGTCATCATTCTATCCACATAGTAACAGCAAAATTAAAATAAGCAAATTTCCTTAAACTTCTTGCTATTAATTCGAATTGATTGTTTCAAAAATTTTTGCATTCGTAAAGATTTCTTTAATCTTTATCAGCTCAGAATTAATTGCACATTTCGGCCTGATTTCGAAAGCGACGCCTACAGTTCTCCCATCACCGCTCGAGGCTCAGCGGCCATGCCTCAAGAGCGTCGCTGTATGAGAAACATGCTATCCATATGCCTTTCGCCCCAAACTGTCACTTACAAGAAGATGATCCCAATTGTAAAATGGGATGAGCTTATTTGAAGAAGGGGATTGGGTGTAGTAACACGATAAAATATTTTATGTAAATGAACTTTGGTTTTTGAAAAACTTGCAAGTAAAATTGGGCGCCCGATCTGGGAAATAAGTACTGGAATCGCGCAGCAGTAAGCAGAAAAGTAGTGCAGCTGAGCAGCCTGAAGTGCGCGGACTTTTTTTTCGTCCGTCCGACCGAGTTCGAATCCGTTCCCGCAGTGTTAAATTTTTTTTTTTAAGTAAACGTTATTTTTTAATATAATTAATTTTTCTTAATTTATTTTTTAAGCTAAAATATTAATCGTTGCACAATTTTGTTAGGAATAATAATAAATAACAAGAGTTTAAAAAATTTGAATTATTCATTATAAAACTATATATATGTGTGACATTGCCGTACAATTATTTTTTGTAAAAAGTTGACATTGCTGTACAATTTTGTGAATGAAAACCAAAGAACTATTTAAAACACAAGTAGAATGTACACCATGAACATTTTATAAATGAATTATTATTTTTACAAATACATTTCATGCTGTGAGTATCTGAAGGAAAATATAATTGATTTACATTATAGAAAATTTCGTGTTCAGATGTCAACTTTGACGCAAAACCAAGCAAAAATTAAAATTTTAAAATTAAAAATTAAAAATTAAAAATTTTTAAACTCTTGTTATTTATCATTATTCATAACTATAGAAAATTGTGCAACGACTAATATTTTAGCTTAAAAAAATAAATTAAAAAAAAATTAATTGTATTAAAAAATATAAAATTTATTTTAAAAAAAATTTAACATTGCGGGGATTCAAACTCGTGTCGGACAGACGAAAAAAAGTATAGCGCACCTCAAGCTGCTCAGCTATGCCACTTTCCTGATTATCGACATGGTTCCAGTATTTATTTCCCAGCTGATCGGGCGCTCAACTTTACTTGCAATTTTCTCAGAAATCAAAACCCATTCACATAAACTATTTTATCATGTTACTATACCCAATTCTCTCCTTCGAATAGGCTATGGTTCATCCCATTTGGAATTTTACAATCAGAATTATCTCCTTGTTAGTGCATAACTTTGTTGGAAAGCAACTATGTGTTTTCCTTATATCAATTAACTTACCTCATTATGTTATGCACAAGTATTGAGATACATTTGCAAGAAAATGATTAGTTTACAAAATATTTATTTTTTTATGTCAGAATATGATGGAATAAAATAGTTCACGAAATATCTCGTAAATTATTGATTTTTTCATATTTATGTCTTAATATTTTTATATCTAAAAGAATTAAAGGAATCATATTGTATAACAAAAAATATATGATATCATTTAAAAGAAATGGCAATCATAAAAAAATCTCGAAGTGGCGCTATTTAACAATGAAATTGATAATGTTAGCATCTTTCTCCCTTGAAGCTATAAAACTTTTATTTGAAATATTTTTCCATATTTTTTATATTTTTGAGATATTTGACCTATTACATTTGAAATAAAACACCCATAAATAAAGCACAAGTAGTATTTAATGTAGTATATTAATAATAGAAAATTCAACGTTTTATTTATTTACAAAAATAATTTAGCAAAGAAGATATTTAAGTGATAGTTTGGGGCGAAAGGCGGTGGGGGAACTGTCACCTTCGAAATCGGGCCGAAATGTGCAGCTAATTCCGAGCACTGATCTTTATAATATAAACTTTCTATTATTGTTGATATTACATATAATCCATTTGTTACAGATGAATTTGTAATTAACATTATCATAAACAAGTTAAAGCAAAATTCATTACCTAATATTTTTATTGCAATTTTTATTATAAATTAAATAGAAATATTTTATAAATAGAAATATTTTATAAATATAGAAATATTTTATAAATGATACATGATGAATTGCGTAAATGAGTTGTGAAAAAAAAATCTTAAACAAATTTAATAATTTTAAATTTCAAATTTAAAAAATTATTTATATTGTATGTAATATATTATTTATATTGTATATAATATAAAAAGTACTTTCTTGAATTTTAAAGTAAAAAAATATTTTGTTTTTCTTTTATCTTTTCTTGACACTGTTACGTCGTGATTACACGATTTTTCTCTTTCGAGAATTAGTTATTAAAATTTAGACATTAATATTTAGATTTAAACAAACAAACAGACGTTAAATATCTTCTCTGTTGAGGAAATCAAAATATCAGAAAACAGGATGCTGAAAATAGACAAACACGTAAGTCCCGGGTTATGCATATAACTCTTACAATTTCGGAAAATAATAAACACGCGGGCTACCGATCACACGGATAGTAATAACTACACATCTTTACACTGTTCGTTCTCGGGAAACCGAAAAATGGTAAGCACGTGGGCTCTCCGGGTTACGTAGATAACTCCCACACTACTATTTCAATTACTGAAAAACAGTATGTATGCATTTCATTTTTCTTCAACAGAATCATATATATGATTCTGTTGATTCTCTCTCTCTCTCTCTCTCTCTCTATATATATATATATATATATATATATATAAAATATATAATATATATATATATATATATATATATATATATATATAAAGAGAGAGAGAGATCTATATATATTAATATATATAAAGATATATATATATATATATATATAGAGAGAGAGAGAGAGAGAGAGAGAGAGAGCACTCTTTAAGGACACCGCATTCAGTTACTTCAGTCAGTCAGATTCAGTCAATGTCAGTTAGTTAGTCAATCAGTTCAATTCAGTTCAATATATACTCAGTATACTACATTCAGATTTGGAGCGAAAAATAGTCACTACAATTAACCAAGGATCTTTCTAAGAATACCGCTCCTACACTCACCACTTTCCCAGCGGAAAGTCTTAAAATTAGTAAGTCTTAAAATTAGTTACTCGGCTCTCTTCTTCTACATACTTAAGTATCAATAATTAGTTATTTCGGATCTTTTCTTTTACACCCGAGTACCAATAATTATTTATTTCGAATTTCTTCTTCTAAATCGGTGGATCTTTGCTTTCTACTTTCCCTTGACCTCTCGGATTTCTGAATTATATTGAAGGCCCTTGAAGGTTTATGGTAGCCGAATAATCGGCGAATTTTTTCTTTCTCTCTCTTACTGACCACTGTGGACCTCATGGGTTTCCGAATTTCGTTGAAGACCCTCGAAGGTTCATGATAGCCAAATAATCGGCGAATCTGTTTTCACACTTCCTTTTTCCTTAAATATATCTCATCCCTCTCTTTATTTATTCACGCAATGAACCGACTCACCGAGTTCTAGATTGCCACGGTCTAAATAGTCTCTCAAACGCTTGCGAAATCGGCGGAACGTCCGGGCTTAACATGCGGCCAAGAACCACTCTATACAATCAAACTTAACAGAACCAATCGAATCACTACAAAAATTAATCGCTCTAGCTTCAGAATCCCCCTCTCACCTTTTTTCCATATACTTTCCCGACCTACTGACAGACTCGCTGCAGCGTTTAATTTATGCGATAGAATCTAGTTACTCTCCTGTAGATCCGAAATCCTCTCGATAGATTTTGGTATCCTTTCCCCCAATCCTTGGCTTCATGACGACCATCCCTTTCCCACCATACCCACACACACAAATCCACACCCATCCATCCATACACCCACACACACACACGCGCGCGCACGCACACATGCCATCTCTCCTTAGATCATATGATTTTTATGTACATTTTTATGTTCATTAAAGGATTAATTTAAATTTTAAGTTTTCTCCTTTCTTTTAAAATCTTCATTTATTTTCCGCTATTCGATCGCATAAGATCCTTGGTTAAAGGAATTAAATTTCTTGACCGACGGACGCACGTCTTCGCGGTATCATAGCGACTCCTTATCGCTGACCCAAGACTACCAGTGTGATCCGACTCACGTTTGACACTTGACTCTCGAGAGAGCAGCTGTATCGTCCTTGCGAGCTCATTCGTACTTCATTCTTAATTTCCTAATTTCTATAGGCTAGATGTAACAGCACACTCTATTAAAATTGCTTATATTTTATACTGCATGAAATAAAAAGATTAAAGTATGCTTTATATGTAACGTTACAAATTGACATAAATTGAACTCAAAAATTTCCGCAAAGAAATTACGAGAATAAGTATTCTCGAAGATTGTGTGGAAGATAATATATTTCATTACTCTATGTTTCAATCAATGAAAAAAATATTGAGATAATTCGAGGAACAAATTTGATAAAAGCATTTTTTGATTCGCGTTGAAGGTAAATAACAAACAAAAGCAATATGCTAAATCTGCTAATTTCAAAAGATCATCAGAAGTATCGCATTTTTTTTCTGTCATTTAACTTAAAAAAGACAAAAGTATTTGTTTTGCGAAGATTCTATATACAAAACAATTCATTCAGCAAAGATTACTACAAATATGTTGCAGTAAAGTTGTAACATTATAAACTGCAGAGATATTATAGATATATAAAATGATATATAAATTGCAAAATGATACCAGCAAACATACAGCAACATTGCAATAACATTGAAATATAATGCAATTTATATCAAGTTATATAATTTAGGAAATAATAATAATAATAAAATAAAAAATTAAAAAACAAAATAGCATATATGTAATGTACTTAGTAAATATAATATGAATATATAATATATATATATTAGGTGTACAAAAAAGTTCTGAGCTTTTTTTTGTAAAACTCAATCTTTATTCAAAAACAAACAAAAAAATATTAATCAGCGAAATATTCCCCGTTTGCATCAACGACTTTTTGCCATCTTTCGGGTAGCTTGCGAATTCCTTGACGATAGAAGCTCACCGACTTCGAAGCGATAAAGTCATCAATGCATTTTCGTATCTCTTCAAATCTCACGAAATGTATCAGCCAAATGATGCTGCAGCGATCGGATAGGTAGTAATCGGAAGGCGCCATGTCTGGGCTATACGCCGCGTGCGGGAGAAGTTCCCAGCCTAACGCAAAGATATGATCATGAGTCGCTTTCGCAACATGTGGTCGAGCATTGTCATAAAGTAAGATCACTTTACGACGTCCTTGGCCAGTAAATGGCCTCTTTTCTTCTAATGCATCGCTCAAATTGGTCAATTGTTGTTGGTAGCGATCTGCCGTGATTGTTTCATCCAGTTGTAACAACTCGTAATACAATTACACCTTTCCAATCTCACCAGATACAGAGCAAAACCTTCTTGACGTGGATATTAGGCTTTGGCGTCGATATCGAAGGTTGACCAGGGTCAATCCATAATTTTCTACGTTTAGGGTTATCATAAAGAATCCACTTTTCATCGCCTGTAATGATTTTGTGCAGAAAATCTTTTTTCCGGAACTTTGAAAGCAAAGTGAGTGCAGTGTCACGCCGACGATTTTTGTTGTCTTCGGACAATTCATGCGGAACCCATCTGCCTTCCTTCTGAACCTTACCCATCGTATGTAAACGTACGGAAATGGTTTGCTGCGTAATGCCAAGCTGTTCTGCAAACTCCTTTTCAGTTTGCGCAGAGTTTATATCCAACAGTGCTTGCAATTCGTCCGTTTCAATCTTTTGAGTGCGTCCAGCACGCGGTTTATCTTCAAGACTGAAATCTCCTTGGCGAAATTTTTGATACCATCTTTTACATGTAGTATGACTTACAGCGTTCTCTCCATTTGCAGCACAAATCATTGCAGTAGCTTCAGCAGCATTTTTCTTCAGATGAAACGCGAAGTGGATGGAAAATCGAATATGCTCTTTTGTTATTGCCATCGTGACTCACTACTGATTTTTGAGGTTATGTGCATCAAACGCCAAACCGTATGGCATTTTAGAAGGCCAAATGTCGACGCTTTAAAATCGCAAAATGGCGGGAAGATATAAAATTTAAATTGTTATTTCGGTTGTATGAAATCTAAAGCTCAGAACTTTTTTGTACACCTAATATATACATATATATAGAATCTAATTCCTAACAATACATCATTTGTGTGCAGGTAAATTAAGTAGAAAACTCCCTTATCTTTTTGAGATTTCCGCAATTAGTAACGAGTTAGTAATTATGAAAAATTTCCGAATAAGCGCACATCTGTATATGGTTCACTGGCAAATGATAAGCTTACAGCAAAATATAATTGTCTAAAGGGCCGTTTATATAGAACGCAACACGCAAAACGCAGGTCACAAACGCGCACGCAAGATGATATTTCGCACGCAAGGCGTACGCATTCTGTGCCGAAACTCGGGATTTGAAAACTATTATTTTTTTTGTTCCCCTTTGTCGAACAAATTTTAAATATTGCGTTATTTAAGTAATTCAGGACATCCCTTCCTTTTTTCCTCTTCCGACACACTTTCACTTTAGTCCTGTCCAAACAACTCATAACACATCATCACGTTTTCCAAAATTCTCACGTAGTTTTTCCCCTTTTAGAAAACCGTCCCAACCGTTATATTCTTGCATCAAAACGCGTCGCGTTATTGGTTATTACGTCAGCAAAATACCACCTACCTCGTCTTGAACGAAGATCCTTCCTGAACACGAAAGTAGTTCTCGTCAAAAACTCGAAGGAAAAACATCGCAATCTCGTCAAGTGTATTGTGTGCGAGAAATAAAAATTCAACTTTACAACAATCCTATGAATTCTCTGAATTCTTAATTCCTCTACACATTACGTCGCGACTCGCACGTAACAATTCGCAAGTCATCCATATGCGACTAGTTGAATCAACTTTAACTTTCTGCGTTGCGGCAATTGCGTCGACCGATCAGAGTGAGCCAAAAAATAGCGAGAAAGAAACTACGTTTAAAATTTATGACAAGTGAAAGCAAAGAAGAAAAAATTCAAAAAACTCTTTGATGATCGCAATTTTTCATGTACATAAATATATTATCGCAGTGTCCTTTTAATTTACGTGTTCTATTTATCGGGCAAATATATCATTTTCGTTTTACTTTTTTTTTCATTAGAAGTTTACATAAGTTTAATGATGCATTTAAAGTATAAAATAAAAATAATAGTAAATGTTTGTTTTTATTTTGTTTCAGAGTTCAGAAACAATTTAGAGGTTAATAAACGCAACTTAGTTGCGTGATGCCTTGCATTCATGTAGACATCACCCTTGCAACATGATTTGCGTCGCGCGAATGCGTCCTGCGTTTTTTCTGCGTTTGCAACCTGCATTTTGCGTGTTGCGTCTTATGTAGACGGCCCTTAATGTTAGGGCCATGACACATAAAAAACTTGAGCAATTAAATTTAAGCAGTAAGTGAATTAGCCAGTCACAGTCGAAAACGTAAGTAATGTAAGCAATAGTAAATTCATAACGTTTATTGCCTTACTGCTTAAGTATTACTGCTTAAGTTTTTTTATGTGCCAGGGCCCTTATGCGTTGCGTTCGTGATTGCTAGGAACGCGACGAAATGTGTGAAAATGTGCAGATGTTCTGCATTTGCAGACTTCATGTCATCTTTATATCAACTGCGTTTCTAGCGACTGCAAATATGTTGGGCGGTTGCACCTCATCGCGTGCTTGCATTTGCCGGTGAGTCGAATATTACGTGCTCATTCGACGATTTTTAATAATTAATAACTCGTTACTAATTGCGAAAATTGCAAAAAAGTAAAGGATTTTTCTGTTCAATTTGACCTGCACAATCTATACACAAGCAGTGTACCATTAGGAATCAGACACTTTGTATATGTGTTTTTATCATGCAGGATGTTCTATTTTAATACATCATTCTCTAGAATTTTTTTTAAATTTAAAACGCGTTCATATAAAAATTATAGGATTTTGAGGGAATCACAAGATTACGATTAGATTAAGATTAAGATTAAGATTAATTCATTTGCAGATGGTGTTGTCGAGATTTTTTGTGATCATTATTTTTTAAATAGAATCATATATTTCTTGTTGCGTAATATAATTTCTTTAGTTCTGACAGAAAAATGTTAAAGTATAAATATGAAAAATTATAATAATTTATGATATCTTATATTTTATTCTGGCAAATTTTGACATAAAATATAAAATATAAAATATTTCGTAAAATATTCATTTTTTATAACTATATCTCAATTATGCACAGAATAATGAAACAAATTAATCGGTATAGAGAAGGCATACGTTGTTTTTAATAAAAAGTATGTACTACTAATTGTATAATCTTTTTTAAAGCAATATATTTTTTTACACCAACTGTCTCATTATTCCATGCATAAAAAAATTAAAATATTTATTGTTATATCTGGATTTTTTTCTTTCCTAAAATATACAGCTAACATAACAATTTTTTGTTCTATAGCGAATAATTTGATTCATTTTTTTCTATCAATAAGACTTCTTTGCAAAATTATTGGGTATCAACGTTTCAAGAAGCAAGAGAAAAGTTTGCAAATGCTTTAATTATTAACTAATGTATTATAATGAATTTTTTATTCATCCTAAAAGGAACATAAGAAAGAATTTCGGGGCTCGGGCCATGCTTGATGCAATCTCTCCTATCGTGCTCTAGGAGGATTATTTGTATATTTGCCAATAGCGTTGGAGGGTGTCGCCGCTGCAGTTCGACCTGCATCCATCGAGAGAATAGGACCATTATCTCTCTGGAGTACTGATCGTGGGGATTCGAGAGAATGTATACATGTATATATGTATATTGTAATATACGTATATATGTGTATCATTGTATTGTTGACGTGTTATTCTAAACACGTTATTTGTGATAAATATCATGCCTCGGTAGTCGAAGAGATAAGATGCCTGCCCGATAAGCAGGAGATCCAGGTTCGATTTCTGGCTGAGGTGGTATTTTTTCGCAAAATAATTACAAGTTTTCACGACTAGTTCGTAGTCGGACCCTACCATGAGGCACACTCTCCCTTCTTATTCTAAAATCAGATCCGTTATAAATAATACCAATTGTATAGCATAAACAGAGTGCGAACGTCATACGTGTCCTATAGGAGACCGTACACATGACACATGAAACAAAGCATCTGTGACATTATCTAACATAAACAGTAATCCTAATTATTCTAAATTATGTAAGGATCCCGTTCTTTTGGACAAAGAATTATGCCCAACCGATCATACATATTGAGCTTTCTTCGCAGATAGGTACATTTTTTATCAATCATTAACCAGAGTCAATTTTCTACTTTCTATCTGTAGTCAGAGTCACATTATGCATTTTTTTATCTTGTGTCAGAATCACATAGACAATGTCACTATTTTTCATATCATAGAATCAGTGAAATTTATCAAACTTAATCAAGAACACCGATCAAAATCCACGAGAGGCAATATCTTTTGAATAGAATATCATCTCCCAGCAATCGTCAGTCCATTCATTAAGTAGTAGATCCAAATATTTCATTTAATCTAATTTGTCAAAGTTTAATGAATTATTCAGACGTTTTCTTATTATTAAATTTTTCTCTTTCTCACAATAATTTTATCCTTCCTACGAAAAATAGTAACAAAATATTAAACATCTACCTTGTACTTTTCTTAAAAAGATGTTATCAATACTATAATAATTATATACATCCTATTCTTTCCATAAGAAAATGTTATTACCAGCTACTTTTCTTTCCTTCCTTATAAGAATGTCGACAGTGTTATGCCCGAAGTAAAATTGAAAATAATTGAAAATTAAGAATTAAGATTTGTGAACGGAGTACGTATGGGCTTGGAAGAACGCGAACAGCTGCTCTCTCGAAGGCCAAAGAAACGTGGAAACGTGATCTCTCCGAGCGCACTGATAAGTCTCGGTACTAGGTCAGCGATGCGAGAACACTATGACGCTATTCCACAGCGTGCGCTGGTCGGTCATTTTCTGATCAAGAAACTTAATTCCTATTACCATGGGCAGACCTCGATCAGTGGGATGGAGAAATGAGACGATGGATTTTTAAAAGAAATAAAGAGAATTTAAAATTAAATTAAATTAGATGTTTAATATGGTTAATGTTATACATGTTTTTGAGAAGCAAGAGAAATGATGTAATCGAATAGTGTGCATGTATGTTATCGCGATGTTACAATCATTCGGCGGCCATCAGGTAGGATTTCTAGGGAGAGTAAGAGAACTTGTGAGTGTAAGAGAACTTGCATCAAAACAAACACATGTTTTATTTACATGTAACATATATAAAATTTATATATACATATATATTAACGTATTTATTTATTTATTTATTTATAGACGTAATCTTATTTTTTCAAGTAGTTTTATTTTTCTTAATGAAATTTTGTCATGAGTTATAAATCTTGTAAAGTAACCTTCATGTAAATTACTTTCTGTGTATCGCGTGTTTTTTTTCTGCTTTATTTTTTATCTTTCTATCTTTCTATCGTCCTATCTCTCTTGTTATCTCTTGTTTCTATTCTTTTATATTCTATTTTTTCTTTCTTTCTATTTTTTCTTTCTCCCCTTCAATTTCTTTCTATACTTTTCCTATCTCTTTTCTTCCCATTTATCCTTTCTACTATATATCCTACTATTTATCCTTTCCACTCTTCTGTCTCTACTCTCTATTCTTTTCTATACATTCATTCATTGAAAATGCAATACGTTGTGTTGTGACAAACATTTTTTTGACGGAAGAGACCACTACCTTTTGCGGTTTTCGTTGAGCAACAATATGTACATAATCTATTAATGAAACTGCAATAAAATTGCTATTACAATAATAGTACTTTCCTTTATTACATTTACCTTTTTACTTTTTTTTAAATGTTATTTATACTTACAATTGACGAAATAAAAAGTGTACTTACTGAATAGTTACAAAACAAATAACTGAAGTACAAAACAAATAATTGAAGTTAATTTTTAATCGTTTTCTGCATTAAAAATAAGTCGTTTTCTTATATTAAAAATGAAGTTTCTTTTTTTAAGAAAAATACGTACATATTGGCCAAGAGTGAATTTTTTCTTTATTTATTTACGCTCCTGCTTTTCATCATTTTCTAATACATTATCTTATATTTACTTTAAATATTTATTCATTGAAAAATATATAACTATATTTGTCTTATTAATTAACAATTACATTTATTTTATTAAATTTGTAATATATATATATATCCTTTCTTTATTTATTAAAAAAATTCTATTAATGTATTATAATTGTGTGTATGTGTGCGTGCGTGCGTGCGTGCGTGCGTGCGTGCGTGCGTGCGTGCGTGCGTGCGTGCGTGCGTGCGTGCGTGCGTGCGTGCGTGCGTGCGTGCGTGCGTGCGTGCGTGCGTGCGTGCGTGCGTGCGTGCGTGCGTGCGTGCGTGCGTGCGTGCGTGCGTGCGTGCGTGCGTGCGTGCGTGCGTGCGTGCGTGCGTGCGTGCGTGTGTGTGTGTGTGTATGTGTGAGCGGAGAGACAGGCGTAGCACAAAGAATCGCGCACGCTTTAGCTATTGTTTGAGAAAAAGCTCAGGAAACAAAGAGAAAAAGACAGGCAGAGAAAGAATCAGCAGTACAGCTGTTCTCTTCTACTGCCCGACGCTAGTCGAAGTGGCGCGAGTCGACGCGAACACACGTACACGAGCTGCTCGCTTGTGTGGCATGCTGCAAACTTCCCGAATCTGGCAGCTCTGCGCCCAATCCGATCATCTCCTTTCTCCACGGCCGTCAATGCCGCAACCTTTCTTCGCGACTGTGAACGCCGTAAACATGTCCGACAAATTCTCTCGCGGCCACAGACATCCACCCATGTCCGGACGATTTAATCAGGGCCGCGACTTCTGCACGGTCTCCATCGCGCCAATCTCAGCTCCAAGAGGAGCTGCATACCGTGCAGCATGCGGACCTTCGCAGTCATGCGTTCTCTCCTCTAGAGGTCCTCAGGCTCTGCCAGGACAATCGACGCCGCCTGTCGCCAGACAGTCGCCCTCATCGCGACCTCCGTCGCCATATACCCCGCGGCCACTAATGCCGCCGCCTGAGTACGTGCCTCTTCCGGCACATGCGGACTCACAAGGACAGTCCCCCGAACGGTGAACTAGGTGTTCTTCTCGCCGATTCAAGCGACAACTTTTGGACCTCTTCGGTTCGGTTTCTTCTCCCGAGGGCAGCCCGCCGAGACTATCTCTCCCGCAGGAGGAACCGGCAACGTCTGAGCGGCCACCCACTCCTGGCCGCTCCCTGGAGTTCGGTCATCCACAAGAAAGGTCATGGCGCCTCTACGCCGTCGAGCTCAGCCATATTCATACCCGGTTATCACGACGCGACACTCGCCATTTCTACGCCAAGGTGGCCACCCAGACCGAGGGCCTACCACCGAATTGCGCTCAATCGCGCATCCACACTATCCGATCGCGACGAAGAGGAGCCGGAGCCCGAGAAAAGCGCCGTGAGAGGCTTCAGGAGCTCGCGCGCCTGCGCGCGGAAGTGGATGCGCTGATGCACCCACGCGATTCACGCGCGGGACACAGACTCAGTCCCGATAACATTCTTCTTATATTACTTTCAACTTAAAATATAGCATGGCTTTTGATTAACTCCGGAGATTTCTAATTATTGAGCGTGCACGTAACCTTATCCCGCACGTCTTTCAACTTGCGCTACCGTCATAGCGAAACCTGCGAGATATAGGCGACAATTGGCTGCTTATTTTCCGCTTTGCTTGGCATCAACTTGCATCATTGGCCTGCCACATAGCTGGTCGAGGACCGGACACCGCCCTTAAGAAAAGTCACCAGCTATCACCAACCAGCCAATCGCAGGCTAGGCGACGCAATGCGACAGGCTCCCCCCCCCCCACACACACACACACACACACGCACGCACGCACGCACGCACGCACGCACGCACGCACGCACGCACACTCGCTCGTATTCTCCTTTTATACATCTAATCTCTGTCTCTTCCCGAAACACGTAGTGGCTCTGAAACAACGCCATACTTGTATAAGAAAAATATTAATAACTCTTTTGGAAAGGAAAGAATCGTGAAGTTCACTGAACGTAACAACAATATTATTCACATTTTTACGCACCGCTTCCCTTCCTTCGAACGACCTGGCAATGTTACAAAATCTTTGCTTATTTTTTAAATAAATCTCATTGATATCAGAAATATTATTTCAATCATCCATTTTTTCCTCCATATTATATAGCATCATATTAAAATTTCTAATCAATCTTATTCTTACTTTAAGAGGAACTAGCAACTAATAATATTAAAATATCTTAATTTATTCCCTTCCCTCATTTTTTAGCAATCCGTCAATCAGTAATTTTGAAATTCTTTATTCATTTTATCCTTCCTTATAAAAATATTGTTAATATTGGACATATTTCTATTCATTCCATCCCTTCTATTTAAAATGCTGGTAAATTTGTAGATATTTTTATGTCCAATTCCTTTTCTGAGTGATCTCCTATTCTTAAGTAATTAGTCTTATGAATTCTATTCATCTTTCTTTATCAAGATTCTTGTTAATGTTTAATAACACTATGTGCCTGATTTTAACTTTTAAAATTTTTCAAAGGTCACGTGCATTGGATTGTATCGAGAACATGACCCATTATCATTTTCTTAAGAGATTTGGCAACGATCTTATAAGATCTTATAAGAATGTAACATCGATTTAAATTTTTAAATTTTGGGAGATATATTAGGTGTACAAAAAAGTTCTGAGTTTTAGATTTCATACAATCGAAATAACAATTTAAATTTTATATATCTTGCCGTCCTTTTGCGGTTTTAAAGCGTTGACATTTGGCCTTCTAAAATGCCATACGGTTTGGCGTTTGATGCACATAACCTCAAAAATCAGTAGTGTTCACGATGGCAATAACAAAAGAGCATATTCGATTTTCCATCCACTTCGCGTTTCATCTGAAGAAAAATGCTGCTGAAGCTACTGCAATGATTTGTGCTGCAAATGGAGAGAACGCTGTAAGTCATACTACATGTAAAAGATGGTATCAAAAATTTCGTCAAGGAGATTTCAGTCTTGAAGATAAACCGCGTGCTGGACGCACTCAAAAGATTGAAACGGACGAATTGCAAGCACTGTTGGATATAAACTCTGCGCAAACTGAAAAGGAGTTTGCAGAACAGCTTGGCGTTACGCAGCAAACCATTTCCGTACGTTTACATACGATGGGTAAGGTTCAGAAGGAAGGCAGATGGGTTCCGCATGAATTGTCCGAAGACAACAAAAATCGTCGGCGTGACACTGCACTCACTTTGCTTTCAAAGTTCCGGAAAAAAGATTTTCTGCACAAAATCATTACAGGCGATGAAAAGTGGATTCTTTATGATAACCCTAAACGTAGAAAATTGTGGGTTGACCCTGGTCAACCTTCGACATCGACGCCAAAGCCTAATATCCACGTCAAGAAGGTTTTGCTCTGTATCTAGTGAGATTGGAAAGGTGTGTTGTATTACGAGTTGTTACAACTGGATGAAACAATCACGGCAGATCGCTACCAACAACAATTGACCAATTTGAGCGATGCATTAGAAGAAAAGAGGCCATTTACTGGCCAAGGACGTCGTAAAGTGATCTTACTTTATGACAATGCTCGACCACATGTTGCGAAAGCGACTCATGATCATATCTTTGCGTTAGGCTGGGAACTTCTCCCGCACGCGGCGTATAGCCCAGACATGGCGCCTTCCGATTACTACCTATCCGATCGCTGCAACATCATTTGGCTGATACATTTCGTGAGATTTGAAGAGATACGAAAATGCATTGATGACTTTATCGCTTCGAAGTCGGTGAGCTTCTATCGTCAAGAAATTCGCAAGCTACCCGAAAGATGGCAAAAAGTCGTTGATGCAAACGAGGAATATTTCGCTGATTAATATTTTTTTGTTTGTTTTTGAATAAAGATTGAGTTTTACAAAAAAAAGCTCAGAACTTTTTTGTACACCTAATACATTACGTGATTTCTAAGATTCTGAAGTCAATTATGATCACAAATACACACACGTACACACGTATACGTAAACGCACGTATTTATGTATAAATACTACCAAGCTAAAAAATAGAATCTAACAATATCTTTTATTTTAAAGAAATCTAAGTGGTAGAACCTAAGTGGTACGTATCTCTGTATCTTCATTGAAGAATCTTTTTATTCTAATCCATGATAGTAGTTTTATTTCTTAAAAAAAAAATTATGTTACGAAATTGCCATATCTAACTCAATTCCAGTTGTGATGAAATTAAAATATAAAATCTAAGTGCTAATATCTTTGTGATCTTTGTATTCATTGAAGAGTCTTCCTATTCTAATCCAAAATAAACAAAATGGTACTAACTTTAATTAAAAAACAAAAATTGTTTCAACATTGCTAACTCAACTCAAATGATATCATTTGGTATAAAAGATTTGATATCAATAATTGGTGCCAAGTTATAATCTTACTACAAAAATTGCGTTATTCTACTAAGCTCAAGTGATACGTATTAAAAAATAAAATCTAACTGGCAATATCTTTTATTTTAAGAAAATAAAATATAAAAACCTATAGTATTTTTGTATCTTCATTGAAAAATCTTTTTTACTCTAACCCACGATAGTAGTCTTAATTCTTTTAAAAAAAATTTGAATTTTTAATGAAAAATCTTCCTATTCTGAGGCAAATAATACTAGCTTAATTTTTTAAAAAAGAAAATTTTGTTTTCACATTGCCAACTTGAATGATTGTAATAATGTATAAAACTTGTATAAAAGATGTGATATCAATAAATGACGCCAAGTTCTATAAATATTGAGTACAAGTGGATTCCCCGATTCTTTTCTTTCCCCAAAAGCGTTATTAATATTTTTTTTCTTATATAAGAATAATGATTTCGACCTTTTATTAATAAGATATGAAACAAAGGAAAGAGAATTGTAATTGCTCCAACTATTCAAGTATATTAGAACGAGCTTTTTATTTAATAAGAAAAGAATATTATTAAAGAATATTATTATAAATCCTCAGGTTGGATCTGTTGCAAGTCTGTATATTAAGCATAAATATACAACGGGTATGAGCGAGATATCTAATGTAAACATCCTGTTTAGCTCGGATCCTGTCTTACCCCGCCTAGCTACTCCAGAACCAATATCCCTCCTTTACAAGAATCAGATTCTGGCCAACCTATAAAAACGGACTCTTCTGAGGCGCACAGTCACTCTTTTCGATTTTTTCATTCAGTACATTAACGCATTATTTTTAACGCATTAAATTTGCTTTTCATAAAACTTGATCGTCACAATTTAATTCGCTATTATCTATCCAACATTCATTATTCAACTAATAAATTAAAGGCAATGAGCAAGTCAACCTTTCAGAAGAATATCCAGGCTCATTCTTCGCTAATCTTGATCTTAATCGACTATCAGTAAGTCTTTTGTTGATTATAAAATAATCTCATTACAATTTTCAAATTCTCATTCCACCTTACTACATCTCCCTTTTCTTTATTATCTTTCCTCTTTTCTTACCTATCTCTTTTCCTCTTTCTTTTACCGGTGCGGACTACTTGGGACCTCCGAATTCGTTGAAGACTCCCGGTTGCTCTTATCTATCTTTGTCTCCTTCTCTTATACCGGTCTCTTATACCACATCGGTGCGGACTATTAGGACCTCCGAACTTCGTTGAAGGTTCTCGAAGATTCCCGGTTGCTTTTACTTATCTTTCTCTCTTTCTCTTATACCAGGGCTACTTGAGACTTCCGAATTTCGTTGAAGGTCCTCGAAGACTCCCGAATTCGTTATCTACGCATTTCACTGTCTCTGTCTCTCCTAGTTTCCTTTTCCTATCTTTACTACGTGCGAAATTTCTCTTACTTCATTTTTTCATTCACCCCATAGAAAATCAAACAGAAGTGCCGCCTTCTGTTCAAAATTCGATAATCTGACCGTTTATTAAAATAACGATGCATTTGCTCTAAACCTACCAGGTGTATGCATAAGTTTTTTCTGGTTTTTTAGTAAAAAAAGACACGTAATTTTCAAGGGAAATTAATTTTTTTTTTATTCAAAATATTGGCCATCAGCTTCTACACATTTCGCCTATCTTTCAGGTAATTTATGAATACCATGCCAGAAAAACTGCTTGTCTTTTGCGGCAAACCATTCGTCGAGCCATTTTCCAACTTCCTCGAAATTGCTGAAGTGCTGCTCTGCGAGCGCGTGCCCCATTGATGCGAAGAGGTGATAGTCAGATAGCGCCAGGTCTGGGGAGTACGGCGGGTGCGGAAGGATGTCCCATCCAAGCGATTTTAAGGTGTCTTTCACTGGTTTTGCTGTGTGAGACGGCGCATTGTCGTGTAACAAAATCACTTTGCCATGTTTTTCTGACTCATTCCAGTCGTCTTTCGATTAATGCGTGGTTTAAATTAATCATTTGTTGGCGATAGCGTTGTGTATTAACGGTTTTGCCGGGCTTCAAGAGTTCATAATACACAATACCGCTCTGGTCCCACCAGACACAGAGCATAGTCTTCTTGCCGAAGCGATTTGGCCTTGGTGTTGATGGACCGGCTTCGCCAGGTGAAAGCCACGATTTTTTCCGCTTCGGGTTTTCAAAATAAATCCATTTTTCGTCACCCGTCACAATTCGATACAAAAATGATTTCCTTTCGTGGCGTTGAAGCAGCATTTCACAAGTGACTTTGCGATTTTCCATTTGACGTTCATTCAAATTGTGTGCGACCCATTTACCGAGTTTATTGATCTTTCCCATTGCTCGTAAACGTCTGCTGATTGTTTCTTGTGATACATGTAATGCTTCTGCTAATTGCCGTTGAGTTTGAGTTGGGTCATCATCCAATAACTCCTGTAATTGTTCGTCTTCGCATTTTTGTGGTCTACCAGAGCGTTCACTGTCTTTCACATTGAAATCACCACTTTTAAATTGTCGAAACCATGTCTCACATGTTCTAATCGATGGAGCGTGTTCACCATATGTTTCTACCAGCAAACGATGACTTTCAACAGTCTTTTTCTTTTGATTAAATAAAAAAAGCAATGCGTGCCGCAAATGTTTTTTTTCAGGCACAAAACTCGACATGATTACTGAACGATAAAACAAAAGACGCTAGTTTTTGGCGGACTCAACTTGTGTGTGTTTGTAGTTTTAAATGTCAGACAAACAAAATGATGTATGTGTCAAATTAATACGCTGCGTACTTTTCGCTGGCGATATCTCTTAGTAAACCGGAAAAAACTTATGCATACACCTGGTATCATCGACTTCGTAACCCTATTCCCCGATCCTTTATTCTCCGATAACAGAGAGAATCTCTGTTTCCTAATGTTGAAATAGATTTCCCTGAATTATTCGATTTTTCAACCCCTCCTCCAGAACAAATTCAAGCCTATTCTCCTCCTTAATTTTCCATTACACACGCACGCACGCACGCACGCACGCACGCGCGCACGCGCGCGCGCACACACACACACACACACACACACACACACATCAATTAAATAATGTCATATTTTCTTTATTAATTTAAGTTTATTCCCAAACATATTTTGTAATGTATTACCGGGTAGGATCATCGCTTAATACACTCTTACACTCTCCCTACTTGAAATCCTACCTGATGGCCACCGAACAATTGTAACACCCGCGATAACATATATGCACACTACTCGCCCACATCATTTCTCTTGCTTCTCAAAAAGGAACCATGTACAATATTAACCACATTAAACATTTAATTTAATTTTAATTTCTTTTTATTTCTCTTAAAACCCTCTCGTCTCATTTCCCCATCCCACTGATTGTACGAGGTCTATAGGATCTGGTAATAGGAATTAAGTTTCTTAATCAGAAAATGATCGATAAGCGCACGTCTGTGGAATAGCGTCATAGCGTTCTCATATCGCTGACCTAGTGCCGAGATTTATCACTGCTCTCGGATTCCAGGGATCCAGGATTCAGGATCACGTTTCCATGCTTGATTTTCGAGAGAGCAGTTGTTCGCATCCTTCCAAGCCTATTCGTATCCCGTTCGCAAATTTTAATTCTTAATTCTCAATTTTCAATTTACGTAACAATTTTATCATTTATTTTGTACTGTTACTCTTTAATTTTTGTGATAAAAACGTAAGTTGAGTAAAGCAATTTTATGATATAATAATATTTTAAAACTAAATATTATAATAGTAATATAGAAAGAATTTACGAAAAATTTGTTTAAACAAATCCCTCACCACTTCAAATTCTTTTTGAAAATTTTTTATTTTCTTTATGACGAAGTTAAAGGTTATTTTAATACGATTCTAACCATATATGATAAAGTTACTTTCTTATCATTTTTGAGAAATAATTATAACGTCTATGTACATGTACTATCCATGCTCGTTCATGCGCTTGATCTTTCATAGATCGGTCTTATATAACGTTGGTTGCATGAAATATTTGATTACATGAAAAAACGTTGATTAACAATCTAATTTAACAATATATTATTTAACAATATTTATTTATTTATTTATTTATTACAATGGAAGGGTATTTCTATTTTAATCCAAGATATTGGGTTATTAGAAAAGTCATGACGCATTTTCGAAACAGATGGCGTTAGCCCATTTTTGGAAGTATTAGAATCATTCGCATCTATGTTATTGTTATGTCATTTGATAGCTGACAATTCTAGCTTTATTTAAAAAAAAAAAAAATTGAGCAATTTGATTGAGTTTTGGAGATTTTATAACAAGTTAAAGATGGAAGACCTGTGCATTTTTGCCATATATTACTGTTTTACTTCCGTAAAGGGAAGAACGCGCGTCAAGCTTATGAAAAGTTGCGTAAAGTTTATGGTGACAATGCTCTACAAGAACGTCAGTGCCAACGATGGTTCACGAAATTCCGTGCTGGTGATTTTGATCTCAACGACGCTCCTTGGTCAGGGAGGCCCACCAAGGTTGATAACGATAATAAAAGCATTGATCGAGTCAAACTCACGTTATATGATACGAGAGATTGCAGAAACATTGAACATCCATTATTCAAGCGTTCACGACCATTTGAAGATGCTAGGATACGTAAGCAAGCTCGATATTTGGGTTCTTCACGAACTCAAAGAAGTTCATTTGATGGCACCTATAAACATCTGCGATATGCTCATTAAACGTGAGGAAAACGATCTTTTTTTGAAGCAATTGATAACTGGTGAGAAGTGGATTGTTTACAACAATATGGTGCGCAAGTGATTTTGGTCCCGACGTGATGATGGCTTCAAACGACATCAAAAGCAAACATTCATCAGAGGAAGGTTATGCTCTCAGTGTGGTGGGATTTTAAAAGTGTCATGTTTTTCGAGCTTCTACCAAAGAACCAAACAATCAATTCGAATGTGTACTGTCGGCAATTGGACAGTTTGAACGAAGTTTCATCATCCAGAAATGTCCAGAGCTCGTTAATCGTAAAGAAGTTGTGTTCCGTCACGATAACACGAGACCACACACAAGTTTGTCCCGTTAAAAATTATTGGAGCTGGGATGTGTTGCTACCCGCCATACTCGCCTGATCTTGCACCGTCAGACTTTCACTTGTTTCGCTCTCTTCAAAACTTCTTGCATAACGTTTAATTCAGATGAGGCTTGTCGCGAGCGCCGAGAATACAATCATGCTCACCGCTGACAAAGCGGATTGCGACAAGCGATGCCTTATCCGATGAATTATTATTTTACTAAGCGGTGGCGATTACCAACGCTACCGTGCTAATCGCGCAAATATGATGTAATCGTTCGACGTGAAGCAACTGTTAACCGGGTTGCGCGGCCCTTACGCGGAAAACCACCGCGCGACCCAGAAATATACCGCGAATGCTGACAACCAAGTTGACGACACGGCAAGGACCGGCCGCCCGGAATAGGATAAAAACGGGAGGCCGATATGAGGAGAGGACTCGTCGAGATCCGTGTGCCGTCACGTCTGTCGCGGTCCGAACTAGTAAAGACGAACTGTATTAAGTTTTAATAAAATTTATTCAAATAAAGAAGAAGTAGTGAATGTGTCTTCTCCGCCGACTCCTGGACCGATCCTTCGAAACGACCCGCACAACATATCTGGTGGCAGCGGTGGGATCGTTTCGCAGCTGTACCCAGTCATCTGGAAGGAACAAACGATCGGAAATCAAGGAAAAGGCCGGAAAAAAAGTCGACATCCCTGCAGCGAGAAAGAGCCGGTAGAGCCACAACGCAGAGCATATCAGTGACACCGGAGAAGCCACGACCTACCGCAACAGCCAGCGCCGCGTCACAAACATGCGAATTGCGAGCGTAATGTAAGTTATAGAAAATTAAGCCAAGCGCATTAGATAGCGAAAAAAGCGTGTAGGTAGATGTCGAACGAGGGAGTTAACCAAACTCCTGCCCAAAGAAACACGTCGTGGCTACATAGTGCGTCAGCCAGCCGAGCGCTCAGCCCGAGCCCTCCGAGCCTTGAGCAGACGGAAAATTCACGCGATCCGCGCGATAACGTACGCCGCGATTTAAGTAATTATTATTCTGACGATAGTCTGACGAATCAACCGGAATTACATCCGAACATTGTAATCGAACGCGTGTTTTCGCTTAGTGACATAGATAATAGCCTACTACCGAGTAGTGAGAGACGCGACGACGCTCTATTGCAACCAACAGACGCAAGATCTGACCATAGCGACGGCACAAACGCAAGTAATCCTAGCCGCGGAGAATTCTCATTGACATCTTACGACAGTAGCGTGTTCGATCCAACCGAATTTTACACCGCTTCACGAAACATAAATCCAGCGGAAATGGCAAATCAACCCTCGGGCACACCGTTAAAATCGATCGCGGAAGAACAACAAGTGGTAAACAAAGAATTGGACGACGAAGTAAAGCGAATGAGAGCCACTTTAAGCCAAGCGCACTGGAAACCTGACCCGGCGGAATCTTCGCACGACGCGCGAGATGCAATGTTGGTCGAATTGATAGAAGGCATGCGAGCACTACAGGGCCGCATAAGCCAACTAGAAGTCGTTAATTACGATCGGAGTGCAGAAAATGACGAACCGATAGAAATGACATACGGGCGTACACGAGACGATGTCCGAAATTCGCGAGATCCCGCACATACGTTTATGAAATTGAAAGAAGCCCGCGATATGATTCCGGAAATGGACGGATCATCGCGGAACCAAGTTCAAAAATTTTTAAATGCAAGCACGTACGCGATGAGCGAAATAAATCCTGCCGACGAAAAATCATTATTAAAAGCGATCCTGTGCACGAAACTAACAGGGAAAGCCATGCACGATTTCCAAACAAGAGATATACGCACGTTCATGCAACTGAAGCGCGAGATCGAAATGTGCTATTTGGCAAAGCGTAGCACTACGCACATTCAGCGAGAGTTTAATATAACCCGTCAAAAACCCGGGGAAAGCGCGCGAGAATACGGACTCCGCGTTGACAAACTAGCCATGGAACTCTATCAATCTATGGTAGAAGGACGCGAGCACACCGCGGAACAACGAAAGGCAATCCTAGATACGATACAAGAATTAGCCCTAGAAAATTTCCAACTAGGATTACGCGACGAGATACAAACAATAGTACGATCCAGGAACTATACGAATTTAACAGCCGCGATGTTAGGCGCGACAGCCGAAGAAAAATTAAAAGGTAGCCAACCTATAAAAATGTATAATAACGAGAAAGCTAGAAGCAACCAAGAGCAGTATAGAAACCGCAATCAAAAACTGGAGTGCCACAAATGCGGTAGGCTAGGACATTTGGCGCGCGACTGTCGTTCAAGCCGATACATAAATAAATATCCGCTACCGCGAGCCGAACGACCGACGAACGTAAATAATATTGAGAAATACTGCTCGTACTGCAAAAAGGCAGGTCATAAGCGCGACGAATGTTGGTCACTGAACGGCCGCCCGAGAAAGGGGCAACCGAGACGCACGAGACAAGATAATGAAAAAGAGCGACAAATAAATACCGCTGTAATAATGAAAAAGAAAAAGCAGCAAAGGGAGAGTGATGACCTATCGTTCACAAGCAGTGGCGACGACGAAGAAGAAGAGAAACCGAGAACAAAGATAACGCGAACCGTACGCGAGCATCAAGTGACACAGGTGAATACGCCTCACACAAACGCCACGTTAGACTTGATTACCCTGCCGATGCGAGAGACAAGAAGGGGAAAAACAAGTTTCCTCCTCGATACAGGCGCCACTTTGACATTGATAAAAGTGGGAAATTTAAAGGGAAACACACTAATGCGCGAAGAACGTTTAGCCCTAACCGGAGTTACGGGCCACAAGATACACACACTCGGGAAGATAAGAGCAACGATAACGCTAGGAGACCGAGAGATACGACACACTATGTATGTAGTAAGAGATGACTTCCCAATAAATTATGAAGGGATACTGGGACTAGACTTTTTGAATAAACAACAAGCGAAATGCGATCATGGGAAAAAACAAGTCCGTATTGGTAACACAACGTTCAAACTCTATCCGTACAAGAAAACTATGCTAACGCCTCGCAGTGAAACCATAATTCAGGCAATAACCGATAGGAATAGCATTGGAATAGTAAATGCAGTCGAAACCAAACCCGGAATCTTCATAGGAAATTGTTTGGTCATACCGGAAGAAAACGTATGTCCAATAAGTGTGATAAACACCACAGGAGAATCAGTGGAGATAACAACGCCGCTAGTCACGGTGGACGAGATAAGGACAAAAGACGCCGCACACATGTATACCATGGAGGTGTCAAGTAACGAAACAAGCGACGAGCCCATTCAAGCTCGTAAAGAAAAACTGCACAGACAAATGCGAACCGAGCATTTAAATAAAGAGGAAAAGAAAACCTTGCATCAGATTTGCGAAGATTTCTGTGACATCTTCCACCTAGAAAACGATCGCCTATCGTACACTAATGCAGTAGCACATGAAATAAATACGCGAGCAGATAGCGCGCCGGTGAATGTCCGACCATACAGATTACCAGAGAAGCACAAGGCAGAAGTAAATAAACAGATAGCGAAAATGCTGGACGACGAGATAATCCGTCCCAGCACGAGTCAGTGGAACGCACCCTTACTAGTAGTACCAAAGAAAATAGACGCATCTGGAGAGCGAAAATTACGAATAGTTGTGGACTTTCGGAAATTAAATGATTTAACAATCGGCGATTCTTTCCCGCTCCCGAATATCACTGACATACTAGATCAACTAGGAAACGCGAAATATTTTACAACATTGGATTTAGCATCGGGATACCATCAAATCCCCATGCATGAGGAACACAAACAAAAAACAGCATTCTCCACACCTTACGGGCACTACGAATTTAATAGAATGCCTTTTGGACTAAAAAATGCACCTGCAACATTCCAGAGACTTATGAATTCCGTATTAACCGGATTACAAGGCCTCAAATGCCTAGTCTATCTAGATGATATCGTAATATATGGACCAAATTTGAAAGAGCATAACAAAAGACTAATTGAAGTATTCAAAAAACTAAGAAACTACAATCTGAAACTACAACCGAATAAATGTGAATTCTTAAGAAAGGAAGTGACATACTTAGGACACATTATCTCCGAAAACGGTATAATACCAGATCCTGCGAAAATAACGGCCGTAGCAAACTTTCCAATACCGAAACGGGTAAAAGATGTGCAATCCTTCATAGGATTAGCCGGATATTATAGAAGATTCATTGAAAATTTTTCAAAGATAGCAAAACCCCTGACAAAACTAACAAAAAAGAATGAGAAGTTCGTTTGGACAGCGGAACAACAGAACGCATTCGAAACATTAAAAGAAAAATTAACGACCACACCAGTTCTAGCTTACCCGGACTTCACTAAACAATTTATAGTAACGACAGACGCATCCGGATACGCCATCGGAGCAGTATTGTCGCAAGGGCCAGTAGGCCAAGATCGACCAATTGCATACGCAAGCAGAATTCTGAATAAAACGGAACAAAATTACAATACAACGGAGAAAGAATTGCTAGCCATAGTATGGGCCGTCAAACATTTTCGACCATACCTCTATGGAACAAAATTTCAAATAATTACAGATCACAAGCCATTGATCTGGCTATTTAGTATAACAGATCCTGGTTCACGATTAATCAGATGGAGGCTCAAATTAGAAGAGTACGACTATGAGGTGATACACAAGGCAGGTAAAGGCAATACAAATGCTGACGCGCTTAGCAGAAACCCGATCGCGCCTGACACACAGATAAACAGCATCGAGCGCGACAAGGAAGAACGCGAATATAATAAAGAAGACAAGGAGCAAATAATGTACGAATATCATAATGCCCCCCTCGGAGGACATCAAGGCGTAACACGTACCGTAAATCGAATACGACTAATGCACAATTGGCACGGACTAATACGAAATGTGGAAGAATACATCGCCAAATGTGAATACTGCCAGAAAAACAAGCTAAGCAAGAAAACCAAAATGCCTCTAGTACTGACCGACACGGCAGAAAGACCGTTTCAAAAATGCGCCCTGGACATCGTAGGACCACTCACGGTTACCATGAAAGGAAATAAATACCTACTAACATTTCAAGACGACTTAACAAAATTTAGTAAGGCAATACCGATATCAGATCAGGAAGCAAACACGATTGCCAAAGAGTTCACCACAAAAATAATATGCGAATTCGGAATACCGGAGACAGTACTGACAGATCAAGGAACGAATTTCGTCAGTGAAATGTTCAAGGATGTATGCACCCTCTTAAAAATAACGAAAATTCAAACAACCGCGTACCATCCTGAAAGCAACGGAGCCCTGGAGAGATCGCACAGGACTCTGATTGAATACTTAAGGCATTATATAAATGAGGATCAAACCAACTGGGATGAATGGATCCCATACGCAATGTTCACGTACAACACAACACCGCATACAGCAACGGGCTATACACCTTTCGAATTGATGTACGGGCACCAAGCAACATTACCTACAGCCCTGGCAGCGCCGCCGAAACCATATTACACATACGATAACTACGCGCAAGAATTAAGAGAACGACTCAGAGCCACACAAAGAGTAGCAAAGGAACATATCCGCGAAGCAAAACAAAAGGCAAAAAACTACACAGATAAAAATACGAATACTAAAATTTTCAAAGTAGGAGATAAGGTCCTCCTGCATGACGAAGCAGTGCGCAGAGGACGATCGAAGAAATTGGAAGCACCATGGATAGGTCCATATCAGATAATCGAGAAAACCTCTGATGTCAATTACAGGATTAAACAGAAACGAAAAATTACAACGGTGCACGCGAACCGACTCAAATTATTCATCGAAGATTAGCAAACAATGTATACGAATAATTACCCGCAACAAGCAAAAAGCAAAAGCAGTAAAATAAAGATAGTAATCACAAAGATAGCATAGATTAGAAAAAAAAAAAAAAAAAAAAAAAAAAAATTCACGGAAGGAAAAATTTCACGGAGGATTCACGGAAAAGTAACCTGAACCTAAACTTGCAGGATGCTCCTTATGTGGAGAAGAGCAGGACAAGCGACACCTGACTCTCAGCATAATCTTGACTGGGAATTGTTCTCGCACCAGCCAGGAATCTACTACGAAGAAATCGGTCAGCTGAGACAGGCTGAATCGGCATGGAAATTAGTGATAAAACTGAGCGCAAAAGAATTAGAGATCAGACATCAGCAATTGCAGGACTATATGGAGGAAACCGAAATACAGTGCCGAAAAGTAATAGGCAACGCACAGTTAGGTTGCCGAAACATTATGAGAATAATAGAAAGAAAAAACACCAAATTGATCACGCTGTTGACACAAGTAGAAACGCTATACAAAACGACTGACAAACGACGAGGACTGCTGGATGCGGTCGGGTCGGTCAGCAAAATATTATTCGGAACGATGGACGCCGACGATCGGAAACTAATAGACGAACAACTGCAAACGTTACGAACAAACGGCAAGGTACTGCAGCACGCAGTAGCAAATCAAATAAAAGTAATTAACGCCACAATAGCGCACTTGGACGAATTAGAAAATACTCTAAATTATAATGAAAATCTGATAATGAGTGCGACGAAACGACTAGAACAACGATTGATCGAGTCAACACTACAGGCAGACGTAGACGAACACTTATTAATCCTGACAACGATAATGAACGATTTAACGAAGGACACGGAAAATGTAATAGACTACCTGACATACGGGAAAAACGGAATGATACCGACACGACTACTACCTATCAAACATATAATAACAGCCCTTAAAGAAGCGGCTACACAATTACAAATGGGATTACACTTTCCTTTTAAAATTCAGATTGAACACTGGCAGACCATACACACATACATCACTTTTAGCGCATATTCAGATGGTCCATACATATACACAATCTTGCGATTTCCGGTAGTAGCATACCCTACATTTAAATTAGTTAAAGCAATACCACTACCAGTACACGATCATGCGAATGTATTCGCTTACATAAAAATAAACCATCCTTTGCTAGCTATAGATAAAGAGAATCACCACTACAAATTACTAGAGGAAGCAGAGTTAGAACGCTGCATAAGAGAAACAAACACATACACATGCGAACAGAACTTCGCGACATATTATGCGGAAACAACAGCACCATGCGAGGTGCAAATATATACACATACACCGGGACAGCTCAATTACTGCGAAAAGAATCATATGATATCTAACACACCGTTGTGGATAGCATTGACGGAGGAGCAAGCGTGGCTCTACTCCACGGCACACAAGCAAGAAATTAGCATTAAGTGCGAAAAGCAAATAGAAGAGAAAATTATATTAGAAGAAACCGGAAAAATAAAACTAAAAGATAATTGCAAGCTAATCACACCAAATGTAATATTAAAAACACGAAAAATTGAAGGAATAAAATATATTCAAAACTACCTCCCCGAATACAATATAACATTAGAAATAAAAAATAAGGACACCGATAAGAATAAGCTAGCGAAAACCGACACGTTACGACAAATAATTAAGAACCCCGTAGATTTAACCAAGTTAAGCATAAGTCTAGAAGAAATAAGAGAAACTCTAGAAGATAGCGATTATAATTTACTCAAAAATAAATACACTGTATACTCTATGGGAACAGGCACCTGCGTAGTAATAATAACTATAATAGGATTAATAACATGGCGCATAAACAAAAACAAAAATAAAAAGCAGAAGAAAAGCGAGACCGCACAGAGGCGCCGCGACGATGCTATGTTATATTAATCATAAGCACACGATTATATTACAGTCACGCGACAACATATGTAAACTAACAAGTAAGATCACCTTCCATCGAAGGGAGGGAGGGATGTCGCGAGCGCCGAGTAAGGGACACATGGAAGCCGAACCTCCATGATTCCCTTCCATCAAAGGGGGAGGGATGTCGCGAGCGCCGAGAATACAATCATGCTCACCGCTGACAAAGCGGATTGCGACAAGCGATGCCTTATCCGATGAATTATTATTTTACTAAGCGGTGGCGATTATCAACGCTACCGTGCTAATCGCGCAAATATGATGTAATCGTTCGACGTGAAGCAACTGTTAACCGGGTTGCGCGGCCCTTACGCGGAAAACCACCGCGCGACCCAGAAATATACCGCGAATGCTGACAACCAAGTTGACGACACGGCAAGGACCGGCCGCCCGGAATAGGATAAAAACGGGAGGCCGATATGAGGAGAGGACTCGTCGAGATCCGTGTGCCGTCACGTCTGTCGCGGTCCGAACTAGTAAAGACGAACTGTATTAAGTTTTAATAAAATTTATTCAAATAAAGAAGAAGTAGTGAATGTGTCTTCTCCGCCGACTCCTGGACCGATCCTTCGAAACGACCCGCACAACAGGCTGTATATCATCTTGTTCAGTTTTTCGTCGATAAAGATAGGTCCTTCTATGAACGAGGAATTATGAAACTCACTGAAAGATGGCAAAAGGTTATCGAATAAAACGGGCAATATATCATTGATTGATCCTTGTTCTTTATATAAATAAATGACCTTTGAAGAACATAGAAAAAATACGTCATGACTTTTTCGACAACCCAAATATATATATATATATATATATATATATATAATATATATATATATATATATAATACATATATATATATATATATACGTATATATATATATAATATATATATTAAATATATATATATATATTTAATATATATATTATATATATTTAATATATATATTAATGATATATATATATATATATATGTAATTATATATAAATCTAATATATCTCTATATATTATATATATATATATATATATATATATTTAAGTATTTTAAATTATATTGTTGTTTCATATGTTCTCGTAATTATAATTTCCTCTGTGATTGGCTTTTCTTTTTTGATATTGTTTTTAAAACAATTTGAATAGTTCACTACTCTTTGAATTTTCATTAATATTTTGTTGCAAACAGAACATCTAGTCTTAATATTTTCATTCTATTTATTGAGAATGCAGAAGCTGTGCCACAAGGGCCATATATTTATATTCCTTCCCCTTATAATTGGTCTTTGTTGAGTCAAAACATTCTTCGCAAATTTTTTTTCTTGATGTTGAACTTTGATAAAATATATAACTCATTGAATCTTCTGTTTCTTCTATACTATATACTATATGTCCTTATTATATGTCCTATACATTTTAATTCAGGATTTCTTAATAATTTTTTAAAATTCTTCATTTCTTTCTGTTACTTTTGCATCTTAAAAAATAAAAATAATAATTACAATTAAAAATATTAATTACAATTACGTTTATTTTATTAATTTACTATTTTTAATTTATTTTCTTGCTGTTTCTTGCTTAATTGATAATTTCAAGAATTAATCTATGTATTTTTCTATCGAAGAATGGATTGGTACTAAATGTTTCTTTCACTCGACAAAGCTCTTCGTCCAAGACAAATCAGTAAAATATAATAAATATTGAAATAAAAGTTTTTTTAGCAATAATAACAACAATAAAAAATAAATAATAACAATACAATACACAATAATACAATTATAGTGAGTTCATTAAGCTGATAAAACCAATTTAATATTTTTGTCAATATATCAAAGTATATATGAGAAACTTTTAACAATAAAAAACGAGTTATGAATAAAGAAATTATTACTTTTGTTCTCGTGTCGGCTGAAAAAGACGCTTACACATTATTTATCTGAATATTGCGACAAATATTATTACAGCCTCAGTGGTCTAAGTGGATAAGATGGCTGCTCGGAGAGCAGGCGATCCAGGTTCGATCCCTGGCTAAGGTGATATTTTTCGCAATATATATTTCCTGTGGGGGGAATAATAAAATGGGGGATTTTAATCAATATCAAAAATTGAAATATTGAATTGTTATAGAACTATTATTGGTTGGAAGACCACTTGTAGTGGCGCGTAGTTGATGATATGACTGTTTGCATTTATTTCATTTAGAAAAATCTAGCAACCAAGATCTTGCTTGTCGAAAAATATTCCATGTTCCTCGTTATAGTTATTAAAATATATGCAGATCATGCGTGGGAGATAACAATAAACAAAGATCTGACAACGGTACAAAACCAGAGACTTAATTCCAACGAGTGTGATAGAATGTTTATCCTGTTTTTGTCGATGAGATATATATATAGGGTATCCCGAAGCATTTGAATCATCGCTCGTGAGAAGATAGACGGGGGAGTGAGATAAATATCTTATACTGTTTTGCGATATTCGCCAATTTTCAGCTCGCAACATTTACTAAATATTAAAATCATACAAATAAGAGCGCACGAAGAGAAAGCACTCGCCCGCCTTAACTGTAGGACGGATAGGAAGCGTGAGCGGCGGCTGCTATTCTTTTCCTTATCGCGCGCGCTCCACCGAGCGCTGAATAGCTAATGTCGACACGCTTTCCTAACGGAAGATTTCCGTGTCTTATCGTTTTCGATTGGCTATTACCCGACACGACATCCATTGTCCGCGATCCCAGACGAGTCCCCAAAAAATGTCGCGCTTCTGCGGCAGTTCGCACACACTCGTACAACATTCACTCACGCGACACGCGGAAATAAATAGAGAGGTTGTTTATAAAACAACGAACTTTAATAAACACTAATAAACTAGTTACACATCTCGTGATACAATCTCGTGCTCGCAATCCGCTCGCGAGTCACCTCTCAAACCTCTTACGAATCTCCGTCGAATTCCAAATCAATAAATCAATGATCTATAAACAACGGTGCGTTGGCAAGGAACGATCTTCTCATCATTACTCAGGGATCAAAAACGAGCGGACCACTGCTCGACCACATTATTGTTATTGATAAAGGCTATTGCACATGAAAAAGTTTTAATTGAAATTGTAATCATTATTATGTTCTTAATCGTGCAGATGTGATTTTTTCCATACTTACCAGATTCGTAAAAATGGGCGACAGCTAAAATTATTGAATATTACATGTAAAAGCATTTCTTTTATTTTTTTCAACAGCTGTCAAATCGTATGTTTTTTATCTGAATAGACTTCATTTCATGCCTTTTACAGCTATTTATTGATTATCAGGTGTTATTTTAGTCAAATATCATTTTATTTGCAAAATTAGTACAATACATTTTATTGTGTCTGTTACGTCGTGACGACTGCACGATTCTTCTCTTTCGGGTATCTGTTATTAGAATTTAATTAAGCGGATAAACGAGTGACATGTTCTGTTACGATCGCGACGGTTACGCAACTCTTCCGGGAGTCGGTTACTAAGAATTTGGCTAAGCGGATAATCCCTATTATCCTAATCGCGGAAAAACAACACGTGTACAGATGTTTTCCTCAACGAAATCATATATATATATATATATATATATATAGTGCCCTTAAAGGCACGGAACACTCACTGCTACGTCCTTTTTTCACGCGGTCAGAACATTTTTCAGTTTATCAGTTGTCAATAATTCAGTCGGTGTCAGTCGAAAATAATCAACAATTTCACCAAGTACAAGTACAAGTGACCAAGTTTCCTTGCGACACCGTTACTGCCTTCATCATCTCGCTGGTCCCAAGTCTCCAGAGTAACAGTAAGTTTAATTACACATAGAAAAATTCTCTAATAATAGTTTTCGGATCTCTTCTCCTTATACTTCTTCATTCCTCCCTTACATCCTTTCTATCCTCTGCCGTTCTCCTTACACTTCTACTCCCTTTTTCTTTTTTTTTCTCTTTCTTTCTTTGCTTGGGCCGTCGGACTTCTCGGGCTCCCTATGCGTTGCGGAGCACTCAGCAGGTTCATGGCTGCCGAGTAATTCGGGAAATCTATTCTTTTCCTTTTTCTCTCCTCTCTTACAATTTTCTCTTTCCCTTTTTAATTTCTCTCCTCTGTCGGATCTCTCGGTTTCCTGAAATATTTCAGAGATAGTCTTAAGGTTCACGACTAATGACATTTCCTTCATATTCCAAATCCATTTCTTCTAGTGAAAGCTGCATCATCCACTTTTTCCGACGTTCAGAGACGGAGGCGAGTCCTGAAGAGGCTCCGTTACCGTCGCAACAAGCGAGCTCGTCAATCAGGGAACTATCCCTCGTTTAGGACATCCGAGGTTTTGACACATGAAGAAACCACGAATTGTTTCAGCAGGAGACCCCATTATTTATACATATCTCCTCCGTCCTATTCCCCGATCAAACCATCTGAACCTGGATCACCCCCAAATTTCAGCGTATTCTTCCCAGAGCGCCATGACCTCCAGATATATCCAGATTTCCGCACCCAGAAATCTTTGGACGAGTTCTGCGAACTCCGGACTCCTTCCCCTCCTCCCCTAGACCTCACTATTGAAAACCCGACCTCCTCTCCGAAACAACCACACACAGATAACAAAATACAAATTTAAATAGATTAATAACAGATTAAAAATACTAAACTAATAGAATTTGTACACAGAAACCAAACAATACATCCGTCAATTTTTAGAACATTTATATTACATGAATTTCTGTACGTAACACCCTTCTTGTTTTATTATTTTTTTTCAAATATAAATATATCATCAGTAAATGTATTTCAACGCAAGAAATAATGACACGATCTTGTAGCTACCTAACCTTGTAATCGTTTTAAAATTATTAATTACATGTAAAATTTAAATTATTTATCGTTTAGTTATTTGCTCCCTCTTTCATTCCTCGTTATCCCAAGATTCGCGCATGGTCCTGTCCCTGGCAAAAGAGATTAAATTCTCTTGCCTAAATTACGGACTGACGGACGCACGTCACGCAGTCGAAGTCATAGCGTCTTTTTCAAGACGTTGACTCGGACACTCGTGGCTCTGCACAGTGTGTCCGACTCGTAGGGACGCCTCAGCGCGCCCACCTGCGAAAGGGTATTTGGAGCGTCCTTCCAAGCCCCATCCATTTTTAAAAAAAATATTTACCTCGGGCTGGACGTAACATGTCATTTCTCGCCTATTTCGTCACGATTCCATGATCGCGGTGACTACTCCAGAGTCTTAAGGATACAACGTCGAATTGCTCGCATTATTTTTCCTCCGCTCCGCGATCTCCTTCGCGCTACGAGAGACACGGACGTACACGCTTTATATGTGTGTAAAGCAGCTGCGTGCCGAGCAGAGACATTTCTGCGCTACTACTTTCAAATCACACATGATACCAAAAGCGATCTTTGTAGCCAATCTTTTTCAAAACAAATTTCATTGACTCATTTGTTTCCTTCATATAAAGGAACAGGATGTTTGTTACTATCAAAATATAATAGAATGACTTTGGGGCTGTGTTTCGACGAGTCAATGAAAAGATGCCGTTGATCTGCATTGTACATGCCGTTCAATCTTTCTATTAGTCCTTCGTTGTTGCAGTATAGGCTCTTTGCAGCTGGATAAGAATTACACACTGGCGTCCATGGTGGCCAAAATAAGAACAAGTTGTAGGTTACCGCTTTAAAAACACGCGCGGTGTAGTACACGAGAAATGATTTGAAAATGTCTTCAGTAATAATAAAAACAGAATTTCAAAGCATTACCTTGCCAGACATTTGGGAATCTTAAAAAAGGGTAAATGTTGTGGAAAAGTGGCCACGTAATAAGTGTCCAGGAAACACAAGGGAAAAAAGTAGTCGGATTTCAAGCCATGTTATTCGGCAAACATCAATTAAGTTGCCGCCCTATAGAGTTTCGCTTAAAGTTATTAAGTATACATAATAACATTTCATATATTTTATATTTTTAATCTATTCTAACTTATATTATTAATTGATTAACTTAACTTATTTATTAATAATATTTTCGTTAACAAATTGATTCTCAGCGAAACATTAGAACGAAGAAGTGTGAACAATCTTCCGTGCCAGTGGATGGCACCAAAAATAATCATGTAACGCTGGAAAAGAAAAATATGCCAAAGGAAAGTAATAATAGAAAATTTGTTTTCTCGAAAAAGACTGTAAGACGATATTCTTGTTGCAGATATTCCAAATTTATCATTCTCTTATTCATTACGGCATTTATTACATTCTCAGTAGGTTACAAAAGCACTTACAATTATTAAAAGCATTATCGAAGCTATTTTTCAGCTTGCAATATGCCAATTATGTCAGTAAAGATACATGAATCTGATACAATATCTGGTTATAAAGCAATGCTAGTGCAAGGTCTTTTCTTCTCGTGTAACTTTTTAAATTTATGATAAATGGGCAAATGAGAATCAGGGCTGTTTACGGTGCGCAATTGACATTCTTTATTACAATTTAAAATTATAAAACATACGTTTCGACTGTAATTTGAGTCATCTTTAGTGTATACAAAGACAAAGACAAAATACTGCGTTCATCCGACGTGCTCACTGACATTAAATTCACCAAAATAAATACAAACTGAGAATTTATATGAGCGCTCTATCAATGGGTCCAGCAATAGTGCCTCTTTTTTGGGCGAGAGGGTGTTGAGAATGAAAATTGAGGTACTTTCCCGAAAATGGGTTTATGGAACCATGGGTTTATGAAACCAATCAATTTTAACTTTCTTATTAACAACCTTTAAGATCAAATCGAGAATATTCAACTTCCCCCTTCCTCAGCAGTAAATTATAATCTAGGGTGATACGAGTTGAATTTTCCAAGAATCTCATCGATTAATCGGGAAGGAATGACCATTGCAATGTCATCGACATATTTATAAAAAAATGATAAACGGGCTTTAACACCCTCGAACATGCTTTCCTCCAAATCTCTTAATACTAAATCAGATATAATCAAAGATGTGGGGAATTCATGGGTGTTTCAAAAGTGCTTATAAGTTACATCGTCAAACATAAAGAAGGTGGAATTTAGGACAAACGAGACTGCATCTAAAAATTCATCCTTAGAAATGTCGCAGTCTTCTTCGAGATGTCCCCAGCACTTAGCAATACTGTCAATTGATAAATCGATAGGAACATTGGTGAACAAAAAGATCACTTCGAAAAAAACAAGTGTGTGATCATCAGTCAATTATATGTTAGATAACTTGTTAGCAAGTTTAAAACTATTTTTTATATAAGTTGAAGGCTTTGGGATACTACTTGACAGGAATTTGTTCAAGAAGGATGCCAGGTTGTAAAGTGGACTATCAATTGACGAGACAATTATTCGAAGGGGGTATCCTTGTTTGTATATTTTAGGGAACCCGTAAGCCCAGACGGGAGAATCCCGTCAGTACAGTAAAGGTGCTTGTACAGAATGTCAGATATGTAATTAAAATTCTTCCAGATTTTGAGAATATCTCGCAACTTGCTAATGATAGGCTTCGTAGGATTTTTTATGATCACGCTATAAGTAATCAATATCGTATAACATATCTTTCATCTTCGTAAGGTAACTGTTCTTATCTAACGCGACGTTACTTTTATCTGCACGGGTGAATATGATGTCATATGGGTGCGTGTAAATTGTTGTGTGGATTTTAATAATTGAGATAATCTAGCGTTAATAATGTTATTTTGGGAAGAGAATGTTGAGAGAATATTAGCCTAGTTCTCAAGTTCAAGCGTGCTTCAGAAGGAAATTTCTGGATGTTATTTTCGATATTCTTAATGAATTCAATAATGGTCTTTTCCGAATTGTATAAAGGTAAGGCAAAATTTTCGCCAAGTTGAAGCAAACATTGGATCTCTTGAGGAATATAGGCGGTCGACAGGTTAAGAAACCACCTTTCTTTCAAAGCATGAAGAGAAGGTGAGGAGAGGGTATCTTTAAGATAGGAGAGAGGGTTCAGGGAGACAACGTAATTTGAGGTACCAGGAGGTGGATGTATTATCGGTGAGAATGAGAAGGAGAATGCGAAGATATTGAGGCATGAAAGAAGGCAGCAGGAGAGTGTAAAGATGTCGAGGTTGAAGAGAGAGGGATTGAAGAGTATGAAAATGCAGAGGAAGTGAGAAGAAGAGAGTAGAAGTATTTAACTGGTCTCTAAATTCCCGTTCTTCTTGTTTTTTAACCATTCAGTCTTTCGGTGCAGTTTATCATTTAATTGTGTATAAAAGTGATAAAGGGACTTCTGCATGATGAAAAAAGTATGGCATATGTTTCCGGGAATGTGTTGCGAAATCTCTCTCTCCAACCGGAAAATCTCAGTTTGTGACGGTTAGGTAAGTATCTTTTAATTCAGTCCTGAGCATTCTGATGATGAGCTTATCTCTTTCATATGTTTAAACCTGGCTTTGCTCGCATGATGGTTAAAAATTAAATTAAAGTTGTGAAAGGGAACTGACAAGGGGAGGACGCGAACTTGGGAACACCGATTTTAAAAAAACTTATATATGTTATATATGTTTACTCAAGTACCAGAAGAGTACTTGAGTAAATGGATAGAATGCCACATTCAGTTGTTTTTAAGAAAAACTGGTTTAAAATTTATAACGTTCCTTATATACCAACCGCGTTGAGCTCATTATCACCGATATCGGGTAGCTCGGGTGCTCGGCCCTGTATTACAGTCTGTCGATCCGGGTTCGATTCCTGCTTATTATATTTTTTTTTTAAACTAGATAATATTTATTTATTATATTTATTATGTTAAATACGTATTATATTATTATATAAAATAAAATTAATTTAATTAACAATTGTCTATACTTAAAATTTTCACTTTTAACTTCAATTAATAATGTAAAATGTTTCACTTGTTTTTATGATAAATATCACCCAAACAGTTATAATCAAACTGCAAGTATTAATAGTGATGAAGATGAATAAAAGTTTTGGCACAATATCTTTCAAATTTATTTTTAAATTCTTTATTAAATTAACCATTTGAAAGTTTAATTAAAATATACTATATTTATTTATGTTAAAAGTGGTTTTATATCGGACAGAATGTATAAAATAATAAGATTGTTAATTGAATAAAAATTAGGTTCAAGTAAATTATTATGCTGATTCTCATTTGCCCATTTATCACATCATATCTAATACCAAGAATCACTTCATCAATTTTTAAATTTAATTTGTGAAACGCTTTACAATAATAATATAAAAGTATCTGAGGAGCCACTTATAGAGATTTGTGGAGCAACAGAGAATCAATCAGAAAATAAGATATGGTTCATGGAACATGCTAGCATAATATCAGTATAAAGCGCATGTTATAAAAACTAAAAAGTCGGATTTTGAAAGACTAGCACATTCAATAACGATCGATAATAAGCTATTGCATGGAAGAGCAAAAACCAATTTTGCATATGACTTACAAATGGAGAATATTGCTCGCACATTCTTCGGAAATATTGCAAATGTTACGATTGAACAATATGGTATGATAATTCACCTCTTGCAGCTTTTATGTGCAAGTCTAGATGGACTTTTAATGAATGGATTATACCGCATGATGGAATTCCAAAACGCGTCTTAAAAATGCCCAATCTCCTGTAAGTTTCAATAATAGGGATTCTCGACGGAAAGATTAATATAACATACGTGCATAAAATATTTAAAACGGATCTGGAATTAAAACAAACACACAGTTATTACACGCAATGTCAAATTTTAATATATTGGTCTAAATGTATGCAACTCTTTACTCTCGACTGCTGTCAATCGAAGGTTGGCAAAAAACGGAGGAAATATGCGTTTTACCAAACCTTTATTACTTTAATTTTCAGTAACTATAATACAGTTTGAGATCAACTTCCACACATGGCAATGATCTTAGAAAAAAGCGCGGCTCTCATTGGCTGTTGTTAGTTAACGACACCAATAGTTGTAGGTAAGCATGTACAAAATACAAGCCCAGACTATGAGTTGCCCGGCTACAGTTGTCGGTTGACAATTCTATTTCAGTCAGTTATAATGTAGCAGGTTCTGGTTATAATTAATGTGATTGGTAATATTAGAATCGTTAATCGGGAATCATAATAGTCAGAGCACACACTTCTGCATAACGTATAATGCATTACGCTTAAGAAAATGAATCAATCAGAATCTCAGTTAGCAAAATGTTAGCAGAATGTCGGCAAACTGGCAACAGATTTAATCAGAAAATGTTAGCAGCCTAACTTCATCTGAGGTCCTTTTCTGCTTACATTCTGTTGATAGAACTTATTGACATTCTGTGTCAACAGACTGGCAGCAGAAATCGAGCAGACACTGCCATCAAATTATGTCGCGCAGATCCTGCTCGCTTTCTGCCGCCAATCTGACAGTAGCCTGCAGCAGGGTCTGCTCGATTTCTGCTGCCAATCTGCTGGCACAGAATGTCAACAGGTTCTGTCAGGTTTCTGACAGCAGTTTGCTAACATTATCACATATTACAGAATCTGTTAGCAATCTGTTGCTTTTCTAGCATCAGAAATTTATAACAGACTTTGTGCATAATCTGTCTTTTCAGATTTGGCGGGGATCTTTCATTTCCATTTTTGGGGATAGAAATGAAGGACTATGATTGATTCATTTTCTTGTGCATTATGCAGAAGTATGTGCCGCGGTCCTAACCAGCAACTCGTAGTCTGATACGGTCTTAATAGCTGTAACACTAGATTTATTTTTTATTCTTGAACTTCCTGTATTAGTGCAAGAAGTGTATATTGAAACGTTCTTTATTGCAGAACTGGTGTCAATAACACTGTTCTTTATTGCAGTACAGTGAAACTCAGTGCAACAGTTCAATGAATTAGTTGCACTGGGCTTAGAGTGCAAGTAGTGCAGGGCAAATGAAAATCAAATTCATCAGTAACGATAATTTTGAACACATAAGATATTAATTGGTAAGTGTGAAAGTAGAAACTTCCTTAGAGTATAAATTTCAGTATCTCATGGATACTGTTTATATATTTTAATATTAGGTGTACAAAAAAGTTCTGAGCTTTTTGTAAAAATTCAATCTTTATTCAAAAACAAACAAAAAAATATTAATCAACGAAATATTCCCAGTTTGCATCAATGACATTTGGCCATCTTTCGGGTAGCTTGCGAATTCCTTGACGAAGCTCACTGGCTTCGAAGCGATAACGTCATCAATGCATTTTCGTATCTCTTTAAATCTCACGAAATGTGTATCAGCCAAATGATGCTGCAGCGACCGGAATAGGTAATAATCGGAAGGCGCCATGTCTGGACTATACGCCGCGTGCGGGAGAAGTTCCCAGCCTAACGCAAAGATATGGTCCTGAGTCGCTTTCGCAATATGTGGTTGAGCATTGTCATGAAGCAAGATCGTCTTTACGATGTTCTTGGCCAGTAAATGGCCTCTTTTCTTCTAATGCATCGCTTAAATTAGTCAATTGTTGTTGGTAGCGGTCTGCCGTGATTGTTTCACCCGGTTGTAACAACTCGTAATACAATACACCTTTCCAATCCCATCAGATACAGAGCAAAACTTTCTTGGCGTGGATATTGGGCTTTGGCGTCGATGTCGAAGATTGACTAGAGTCAACTCATGATTTTCTACGTTTAGAGTTATCATAAAGAATCCACTTTTCGTCTGTAATGATTTTATGCAGAAAATCTTTTTTCCGGAACTTTGAAAGCAAAGTGAGTGCAGTGTCACGCCGACAATTTTTGTTGTCTTCGAACAATTCATGCGGAACCCATCTGCCTTCTTTCTGAACCTTTCCCATCGTATGTAAACATAGGGAAATGGTTTGCTGCGTAACGCCAAGCTGTTCTGCAAGCTCCTTTTCAGTTTGCGCAGAGTTTATATCCAGCAGTGCTTGCAATTCGTCCGTTTCAATCTTTTGAGGGCGTCCAGCACGCGGTTCATCTTCAAGACTGAAATCTCCTTGGCGAAATTTTTGATACCATCTTTTACATGTAGTATGACTTACAGCGTTCTCTCCATATGCAGCACAAATCATTGCAGTGGCTTCAGCAGCATTTTTCTTCAGATGAAACACGAAATGGATGGAAAATCGAATATGCTCTTTTATTATTGCCATCGTGAACACTACTGATTTTTGAGGTTATGTGCATCAAACGCCAAACCGTATGGCATTTTAGAAGGCCAAATGTCAACGCTTTAAAACCGCAAAAGGGCGGGAAGATATATAAAATTTAAATTGTTATTTCGGTTGTATGAAATCTGAAGCTCAGAACTTTTTTGTACACCTAATAAATTTCATTATTGGAACTCGAATAATTTTCAATTTTATTTTATGATTTATGAACTTTTAAGAACGCAGAATATTAAAAACTTTGCATAATATATATATATATATTTACTTGTAAAATAAAATTATATATTTCTTATTATATAATGATTCCTTTAGATATATCAAAATATAGATACATAAATATATTAAGGTATAGTTATCAAAAAGTAATTAACGAGATATTTTATACTTTACTCTGGCTTATTACAACATTAAATATAAAATATCTCGGAAATTATCCATTTTTTATGATTGTACAATTTATCGTCAATTTCGATAAGAATGTGTATAAAAATATATATAAAGATAGTTTTGATGATTGTCGTCAAAATTATCTTTCGTATACACACGCAATTAAGTAAAGGTAGTTTTGACGACTGTCGTCAAATCCACTTTTTATATACATATTAGTATATAAAGGTAGATTCGATGATTATCGTCAAAACTACCTTTATATCGCGGTGTTTTTGCCGACAGTCATCAAAACTGCCCTTAGACATATATATATATATATATATATATATATATATACGAGGGTAGTCTGAAAAGTTTTGAGTCTTAACATGAAGATGACGTTACTCATCAAAACCATTCTAGTACTACAATAGTATATGCTTTGAAAGACTTTTGTAAAAATTTCAGCCATTTTGGACGCTCAGTTGTTGTTTGACAGTCGTTTGTGTCAGTCGATGTCAGTTTTTGTAAAAATGGAAAAAATTGAATATCGTGCTGTGATTAAATTTTTACATTTGAAAGGCAATACGCTTGCGCAAATTAAAATCGAGTTGGACGCTGTTTACGGGGACTCTGCCCCATCATTTGCCACCGTAAAGATGGGCAGCTGTATTTAAACGTGGTCGTACCAGTTGGCTGATGATGAGCGTTCGGGAGCCAAAAACTGCGACCATCGCTGATAACATCGAAAATGTTCACCAAATGATACTGGACGACCGTCGAATCAAAGTTAGAGAGATAGCAGAGACTATGGGCATATCGAAAGAACGCATTTATCATATATTGACTGAAGAATTGGATATGCGCAAGCTATCCGCGTTGGGTGCCGCGCTTGCTCACATTGGACCAAAAACGAATTCGAATGAACATTTCCAAGATCCTGTTGGAGCGGTTCAAGTGAAACGAGTCAGATTTTTTCACGTCGATTCATAACTGTAGATGAAACTTGGATCCACCATTACATTCCAGAGACAAAAGAACGATCAAAACAGTGGACTGCAAAGAGTGAACCTGCTCCGAAAAAGGTGAAGACAGTTCCATCAGCTGGGAAAGTAATGGCAACTGTTTTTTGGGATAGTCATGGAATTGTGTGTATCGACTATCTTGAAAAAGGTAAAATAATAATGGGAGCGTATTACGCATCATTACTTGATAAGCTGAAGGCAGAAATTGCAAAAAAACGGCCGCATTTGAAGAAGAAGAAAGTGCTGTTCCATCAAGACAACGCACCTGCTCACACTTCGGCGGTCGCCATGGCCAAAATTCACGAACTGCACTTCGAATTGGTTGACCACTCACCGTATTCACCAGATTTGGCCCCCAGCGACTTTTCCCTGTTTCCTAAGCTTAAAGTTTCGCTTGGAGGACATAGATTTTCATCGAACGAGGAGGTCATCGCATACGTAAACGCCTATTTTGCGGAGCAAGACGCCTACTACTATTTGGAGGGGTTAAAGAGGTTAGAGTATCGATGGGAAAAGTGTATCGACTTAAAAGGAGATTATGTTGAAAAATAAAACTATATTTGATCAAAAAAATACTTGTTTCTATGTTAGACTCAAAACTTTTCAGACTACCCTCGTATATATATATATATATATATATATATATATACCCAGGTAGCAAGATGACGTCATTATGACAATGATTTAAGATCATTCTCGTCATTCGACGTCAGTGTACTAAATAATGATGTAAAATAAATGTAACATTTGTCATGAAATATTATCGTCATTAATATATCGTCATTGTTAAGTCATTTTTAATGAATAAATAATGAAATGACATTAATAATTATTATTCTTAATTAACAATAATATAACTGTAATATAACTATAATATAACTAAATAAGAAAATATTTTTCATATTTAATACAGTTATTAACAAATTTATTAACAAGTAAATAAAATATACAACAATTTATAAATATTTTCATAACAATAATGATTCTTATTAAATAGGTTCACGGCTCTATATATGTAATTAAATTATCTACAAGAATTACATATGCAATCGAAATTTTAAAATTGAGACTATTTATACAATATAGTAACATTCATTAACCAGATCTGTCATATTAGTAGAAATCCCGTAATCACGTATTTCAGTAGTAGGTTTCATCCCAATACTAAGGTTAAGCAGCATCGAGCAGGATCTCCAAATGGATGGATAACCGGTTTTAGAAACATGCGATGATATGAGATAAAAAATGTTTCATCATTTTCTCTCATTTTTTTTCGTTTTTTTCATTTTTTTTTCATTTTTTTTGCATTTTTATTTTCTGTAAGGGTATTTTATGTCACATATATTATAAATTTTCAGTACTAACAGTCAATATCGGAACGCAACCGTAATTTTGTCGTCATAAGTATGTGTAATTTGATCTGTTCATATATAAATTCATAAACAATTTTATATATATCTATTTATATATAATTAGATCAGGGGTCGATCATGTAACTTTCCCCTAGAGCGGAAACGTGAAAAGTGAAAAGTTTCACGTGAACTTACGATCATGTACGATTTTGCGGGATCATGTAACTCTCTCAAACATGAAAATATAAAATTTTTCACATGAACTTTTTCGCCATGTATCTTGGTGGCGGAAAGGCGAAAATCTAGAGAATTAATAAATATGTTTCGGAATTAGAGAAGATTAGGACTTCGTTAAGATTAAGTGTACATATACAATTGGTTATTAAAAGATATATATAATACTGTACCAATAAAATAATTTTCATTAGCTATAAAACCTATGAAACTATGTTTCATGATTTCACTTTCCAAGCTACATACATAATCGCTGTACGTGAAAAGTTTCATGTGAAATGTCAAGGTGTGAAAAATGAAAAATAAAAAGTGAAAAATTTCATGTAAAGTTACACGATTGATCTCTAGGTCAAAATCCATACATAATTAGATCTACAAAATTAATATATAATTATATATAATTAGATATAAATTCTTTCCCGAGTACTTTGCAGAAAAGAATCGTATTATTAGTCTTAAATAATGGATATTTATTATATATATTGTGTTAACTTGTGTGAGATTGATGTTTTTGCGGTTGGCATAATCTATAAATAATTTAAAAATTGAATACGTTTATAATTTTAATTAAATTTTCGGAAAAAATGAAGATTTGGGGACCATTCTCCAATGGCCTTGATCTTGACATATGTTGTCAAAGTCATAACTCTGAGTGACCTACAAAAAGTTTTATCCGTCGATTGTTTCTTCATTAAGAAGTTATTAACAAAATGTTTTAAGAAATATTCCAGTTTTAGCAAAACTAGTAATATTAAAACAATAAAATATAGTCAAGCATATGAAATAAATTGTAATTAATATGTTAATTGAGGGCACATAGAATTTATAATGTTAAAAAAAGCATCAATATGTTTATTGTAATTATATATTTTTTAAAAAAATTTTTTTAAAAATTCTGCGAGAAATGTGAAAAGTGGTAATCTCATATGCCATAGCGAGGAATATGTAATCGCATCTTTTGTTACAATCTCTTTATATTTTGTGTATGAGTACCATTTTCAGAGTCAACAAAATTAGTTGTATGATTGACTGTCATATGCGTGTAATTTTCATTATATAAAATATCATATGTATGCCACTTATCTATATGGATAATAGAAACAGCTGCGACATATTTTTGGATAATTGATAAAAGAGTTTCGACCAATTGATTTGGCAAAACAGGCAAAATAAATATATTCTGTGTTATGTTCAATTTCGCCAAAAAACCACTGTTCTATAGATCGGTATTATATTTTCTTTTATCTATAAATTTATCTTAACTTCATCCAGCTGTACTATTTTATCTAGTCCACCAATTTGTTTTTGTCTATTCTCAACCATTGTTGAAGTAACTAACAATAATTTAATATATTATTATACCTAGTAGCAAATATAAATAAATAATAAGCAGTATTTTATTTGCTTCTCGACAAAAATTTATCCAATCGACAATAGTATGATCGTTAAGTTCTAATTCGTTTTTTAGAAATCTATGTCGTGGTAGTCACATCATTAAAAACTAACTGATAAATCGACAAATTGTAGGAAAATTTAAATATGTGCGCTCAAATTATGTTCCATGGAATGCGCTGATTTTGAAGTTACTGCTCACTGTCGTTTTATTGTATGATACTGATGGTGATCGTAACACTACTGATCTATGAAAATCGTTGATATCCTTTGATATCTATAAATCTCAGATTATTTATAAGTGTGCAATAACAAATATGTCCTTCAACATTGAATCGTAACTGCTATTTATTTATTTTTACCGACATTTTTCACAGATCAGTAGTATTGTGATTACTATTGATGTATTAGTACTGATATCTCAAGATGGATTAATTTATCATATTAATATATTAGGTGTAAAAAAGTTCTGAGCTTTTTTTGTAAAATTCAATCTTTATTCAAAAACAAACAAAAAAATATTAATCAGTGAAATATTCCCCGTTTGCATCAACGACCTTTTGTCATCTTTCGGGTAGCTTGCAAATTCCTTGATACGATAGAAGCTCACCGACTTCGAAGCGATAAAGTCATCAATGCATTTTCGTATCTCTTCAAATCTCACGAAATGTGTATCAGCCAAATGATGCTGCAGCGACCGGAATAGGTAGTAATCGGAAGGCGCCATGTCTGGGCTATACGCCGCGTGCGGGAGAAGTTCCCAGCCTACGCAAAGATATGGTGTGAATCGCTTTCACAACATGTGGTCGAACATTATCATGAAGCAAGATCACTTTACGACGTCCTTGGCCAGTAAATGGCCTCTTTTCTTCTAATGCATCGCTCAAATTGGTCAATTGTTGGTAGCGGTCTGCCATGATTGTTTCACTCGGTTGTAACAACTCGTAATACAACACACCTTTCCAATCCCACCAGATACAGAGCAAAACCTTCTTGGCGTGGATATTGGGCTTTGGCGTCGATGTCGAAGGTTGACTAGGGTCAACCCATGATTTTCTACGTTTAGGGTTATCATAAAGAATCCACTTTTCATCGCCTGTAAAGATTTTGTGCAGAAAATCTTTTTTCCGGAACTTTGAAAGCAAAGTGAGTGCAATGTTACACCGACGATTTTTGTTGTCTTCGGACAATTCATGCGGAACCCATCTGCCTTCCTTCTGAACCTTTCCCATCGTATATAAACGTACGGAAATGGTTTGCTGCGTAACGCCAAGCTGTTCTGCAAGCTCCTTTTCAGTTTGCGCAGAGTTTATATCCAGCAGTGCTTGCAATTCGTCCGTTTCAATCTTTTGAGGGCGTCCAGCACGCGGTTCATCTTCAAGACTGAAATCTCCTTGGCGAAATTTTTGATACCATCTTTTACATGTAGTATGACTTACAGCGTTCTCTCCATATGCAGCACAAATCATTGCAGTGGCTTCAGCAGCATTTTTCTTCAGATGAAACGCCAAGTGGATGGAAAATTGAATATGCTCTTTTGTTATTGCCATCGTGAACACTATTGATTTTTGAGATTATGTGCATCAAACGCCAAACCGTATGGCATTTTAGAAGGCCAAATGTTAACGCTTTAAAACCGCAAAAGGGCGGGAAGATATATAAAATTTAAATTATTTCGGTTGTATGAAATCTAAAGCTCAGAACTTTTTTGTACACCTAATAATTAGGCATGATGGAGGGTGGACGCGCAGTTCCATGGTGGGAGTCCAGAAGATAAAGCTTCTTGGTCAGGGATCAGGAGGCGAAGCCCCTTGGTCGGGGATTCGGACGCCCTGATGAGAGAGTTGGGGGACGAAGCCTCCTCCCCATTATAATATAATTAGTACAGTATAAAAATTAGTACAGTATAGAAAATAAGCCGGAATTCTGTTCTCTGTTAAAGATGAAATGAAATAAATATTCAATATTAAATTACTTAAACAGAAACCTTGCGTAGGGATCTTTGTTCATTTTTTCTAAATCTATTCTTTTAATATATGATAGACTCATTAATTTAGTAAGGCGAAAGAATATGATAAAATGAAAATCTCTTCTGAAAGTTTACCATAATATTTATAACTTTTATGATTATAATTTTTTAATGAAGGTTGTCCGATGACTAAAAATTTTTTTAAGGTTATTCAGAGTCATGACAATAAATCTGATCTTGACAATAAATATGAAAGTCAAGGCTATTAGAAAGTGATTTCCTAATCTTCATTTTTATCAAAAATTGCTCAATATTAATTGTCGCTTATACGGTGTCCTTTTTTAACGATGGCATAAAATACTTTACTTGTAAGGAATAAAATACTTTACCTTACTTGTAAGACGATATCACGTTATCATTACAGAAAAAAATGGCGAACCAATCATGATACTTTAAAATCAAGACTACCCGGGAAAAAAAGTTTATATCTAATTATACATAATTATATATCATTTTGTAGATCTAATTATATATGGATTTTGACTTGATCTAATTATGTATAAATAGATAAAATTGTTTATGATTATATATTAACAGATCAAATTATGCATACTTATGACGACAAAATTACGGTTGTGTTCCGATAGTCCTGCTAGTATTGAAAATCTATAATATATGTGACATAAAATACCCTTACAGAAAATAAATGAAAAAAAATGAAGAAATAAAAAAAAATGAGAGAAAGTGATGAAACATTTTTTATCTCGTATCATCACATGTTTCTAAAATCGGTCACCCATCTCCATTTGGAGATCCTGCTCGATGCTGCTTAATTTCGGTATTCGAATGAAACCTGCTACTGAAACATGACCAAATAATTAAGTGATTATGAGATGTCTGCTTAAAATATGATAGATCTGGTTAATAAATGTTACTATATTGTACTATATTGTCGTGGTACACGCCTTCCCTTTTTATTCTCTTTTTATAACTAAGATTATCAAGTATAATTATAAAAATAATAAAATGGAGGCTTTGCTATATGCAAATCTAGTACCTGTTAAAAGAGTTAGGTGTCCTACTGCTCGTACTCGATTCCGAGCTTAGTTTTATAAAATCTGAGACATCTCTGCGAGATAGTTTATTCCGGATATAATTGTCCTCTCGAGCTTTTTATAATCTTGAAATAAAGATGTTTCTCAGGGATAGGAGTGGCGTTGGAGAGCGTTGCCACCGTGCATCCGGTCCGACCTGCATCCGTCGAGAGAATAGGACCATCATCTCTCTGGAATACCGGTCGTGGGGATTCGAGAATATACATGTATATATGTATATGTAGTGTATGTATATATGTGTGTTTGAATTGTTGTCATTGTGTTATTCTAAACACGTTATTTGCGATAAATATCATCATCACATGCCTCTGTAATCGAAAGGATAAGATGCCTGCCCGGTAAGCAGGAGATCCAGGTTCGATTCCTAGCTGAGGTGATATTTTTTGCAAAATAGTAAATAGTAATAGTTGCGGATTTTTACGACTGGTTCGTGATCGGGCCCCGTCGTGGCACACACCCTCCCTTCTTATTCTCTTTTTATAAACCTAAGATCACTAAGTATAATTATAAAAATAATAAAATGGAGTACTATAATCTCAATTTTAAAATCTCGATTGCATATATAATATAATTCTTGTAGATAATTTAATTACATATAGAACCGTAAACCTATATTATATTTAAAAGAATCATTATTCTTATAAAAATATTTATAAATTGTTGTATATATTTTATTTATTTGTTAATGAATTTGTTCATTGTATTAAATATAGGAAATATTTTTCTTATTTACTTATATTATAGTTATATTACAGTTATATTATAGTTAATTAAGAAAAATAATTAATAATGTTATTTCATTATTTATAATGTTATTAATAATGTTATTTCATTTTATTCATTAAAAATGACTTAAAAATGACGATATATTTATGACGATAATATTTCGTGACAAATATTACATTTATTTTACGTCATTATTTAGTACACTGACGAGAAATTATCTTAAATTATCGTCATAATGATGTCATCTTGCTACTTGGGTATATATATATATATATATAAAATTAGATATAATCATATATTTTTAAGTACAATTAGATCAAATTTTTAATGGATTCATTTTTGTGGTAAATATGAAAAACTAATATATTTTTATAAGTATATTTATTTATAATACTTGTATTTATATAAACAATCTCATATATAAAATATTAAGTTTTCCATAAAGTAAACGATGTAAACCAGTGTAATTATATTAAACTTAAAATTTTCCTTAAGGATCCTTTACTTTTTATATTTGATTGAAATTACCCGGGAAAAAAATTATATTTTATATTTAATTATATATAATTATATATAATTTTGTAGATCTAATTATGGATTTTGACCTAATCTAGTTATATATAAATAGATAAAATTGTTCATGATTATATATGAACAGATCAAATTACAGTGTGTGTGAAGTTGGCATCTCATTTTGCGGAAACTTACAAATTATTGAGAGTTCTGACTTCCTTTCGAATAGTTCTAGAGTTCCTGATAAATTAAACAAATAGTTCTGCTCATTAAAGCGAAAAAATCGGTTCGGACAAAGTGAGACGCCAGGTTCACGCCGCGTCTCACTTTGTCCTAAATAAGTTTCGATGTCCGCCGATGCAAGATTTTGAAAGATTTATAGTTCTACAAGAGTTCTACAAAGAGTTCTGTCAAATTAAAGCAAAAAAAATTATTTAAACATAAATACAGAGTAATTATTAATGTAATAACAGCTAATATCGAGCTAAACTACAAACAAACAACTCGGAGTTCTGGCTTAAAAATTATACTTTTCATATAGTTCTCAACATGCAAAAGCATTTTCTAAAGAGTTCCGGGCAATTGCGATAACGTACAATTGTTAAATAAATTAATATCACCCGAGCGTCACGTACTTAGTTAGACACATAGGTATGAGACGCTGGCCGTTATTTCGGAGTTCTGGCTTAAATAATAATCTGATTTACAAATGCAAAAAAAGTACAAAAACAGAAAAAATATAAAAAAACGATATATTAATTAGATTAATAAGATACAGATAATTACCATACATTAATTTTCATATATATAAACATATAAAAAAATATAAAAATGTAATATAAAAAAAAATACGTTATTTGAAAATAATGTGCATCAACATATTTCTATTACGTTTATGTATCCTTTACTTTTAGTTATATGGTAAGAATGAAGAAAAGAAATTTATTTTTAAAATTTACCACATACTTATTTTTTATTTAATTTAGCACATTTTCAACGAGTTAATAATACAAACTAGAAATTTCAAAATACATTAACAACGAAATCACAGACAGAGTTTCAGTTAATTCTCTGTAAAAAGTTCGGGCGATATTTGTTTATTTGTTTAGAAATGATATCATCATAATATATCGTAATGCTCAGAACTCTTTACAAAATGCTTTAATACATTCATAACCATACGAACAATATACCGGATTAAATCAGAACTCCGAAATAGCGGCCAGCATCTCATACCTGTGTGTCTAAGTACGTGACGCTCGGGTGATATTTATTTATTTAACAATTGTACGTTATCGCAATCGCCCGGAACTCTTTAGAAAATGCTTCTTCATATTGAAAACTATATGAAAAGTATAATTTTTAAGCCAGAACTCCGAAATAACGGCTAGCGTCTCATACCTATGTGTCTAAGTACGTGACGCTCGGGTGATATTTATTTATTTAACAATTGTACGTTATTATAATTGCCCGGAACTCTTTAGAAAATGCTTCTTTATATTGAGAACTATATGAAAAGTATAATTTTTAAGTCAGAACTCCGAAATAATGGCTAGCGTCTCATACCTATGTGTCTAAGTACGTGACGCTCGAGTGATATTTATTTATTTAACAATTGTACGTTATCGCAATCGCCCGGAACTCTTTAGAAAATGCTTCTTCATATTAAGAACTATACGAAAAGTATAATTTTTAAGCCAGAACTTCGAAATAACGGCTAACGTCTCATACCTATGTGTCTACGTACGTGACACTCGGGTGATATTTATTTATTTAACAATTGTACGTTATCGCAATTGCCCGGAACTCTTTAGAAAATTTTTCTGCATGTTGAGAACTATACGAAAAGTATAATTTTTATGCCAGAACTCCGAAATAGCGGCCAGCGTCTCATATCTATGTGTCTAAGTACGTGACGCTCGGATGGTATTTATTTATTTAACAATCGTATGTTATTATAATTGCTCGGAACTCTTTAGAAAATACTTCTTCATGTTGAGAACTATACGAAAAGTATAATTTTTAAGCCAGAACTCCGAGTTGTTTGTTTGTAGTTTAGCTCGATCTGTTATTACATTAATAATTACTCTGTATTTATGTTTAAATAATTTTTTTTGCTTTAATTTGATAGAACTCTTTATAGAACTCTTGTAGAACTATAAATTTTTCAAAATCTTGCATCGGCGGACATTGGAACTTATTTAGGGCAAAGTGAGACGCGGCGTGAAACTGACGCCTCATTTTGTCCGAACCGATTTTTTGTTTTAATGAGCAGAACTATTTGTTTAATTTATCAGGAACTCTAGAACTATTCGAAAGGAAGTCAAAACTCTCAATAATTTGTGAGTCCACGAAATGAGATGCCAACTTCACACACACCAAATTACACATACTTATGACGACAAAATTGCGGTTGCGTTTCGATATTGACTGCTAGTACTGAAAATTTATAATATATTGTAAGAATTAGACGACTGTAAGCGGTCATGAAAGAGATTCGGAATATAAACAGCTAACAGAGAGGAACCGTCGTAGTTGTGCAGACTAAGTGTCGGATTGGTAGACGAGGGATCCCGAGTTCAAATCCAGTCGGTTTCCGTTAATTTTTTCCGAATCTAATAGATATCTTTTAATATGTAACATAAAATACCTTTACAGAAAATAAATGAAAAAAAAATGATGAAACATTTTTTATCTCGTATCACATGTTTCTAAAATCGGTCATCCATCCATTTAGAAATTCTGTTCGATGCTGCTTAACCTCGGAATTGGGATGAAATCTCCTACTGAAATACGTGATTACAAAATCTCTGCTTAAGATATGATAGATTTGGTTAATGAATGTTATTATATTAATAGTCTAGTATAAATAGTCTCAATTTTAAAATCTCGATTGCATATGTAATTCTTGTAGATCTTGTAATTTAATTACATACATAGAGCCATGAACCTATGTTTAATAAAAATCATTATTCTTATGAAAATGTTTATAAATTGTTGTATATATTTTATTTACTTGTTAATAAATTTGTTAATAACTGTATTAAATATGGGAAATATTTTTCTTTTTAGTTATATTATTTAGTTATATTATAGTTATATTACAGTTATATTATAGTTAATTAAGAAAGATAATAATGTTATTTTATTATTTATTCATTAAAAATGACTTAAAAGTGACAATTAAATGATATATTGAGATAAAGATATTATTTGACACTTTAAATAAATATACTATTATTTTATTAAATAACAACAATTTTAAAATTGCTTTGAAAAATTTAGTGAACTTAATATCAATTAATTTTACATAACAAATAAAATATTTATATATATATAAATACATTATAAATATATTAATATAATTATAATTTTATTATTTGTTTATATTAATAAAATAATATATATTTAAATTTTCATTAAAAATGATTTATAAGTTATTATAAAATTATTATATTATGAACTTAATTTTTTATATAGAATGAAATATAAAAATTTATATTATTGATTTAAATTAATTGAGTATGCTATAATAAAATATAAAAATGAAAATGCTAAAAATTATTTATATAAAAATTGAAAAAAAATTTAATTTATGTTTAGTGAATTTATTTTATGAATGAAAATATATATAAAGTTTTTTAAGAATTTAAGATAAAATATATTATTTAAATAATAATTTTAATTTGTAAATTTATATTTAATTTGAAAAGTTATTAGGAAATTAATGTTAGCAATTCTTATTGGTAAATGTAATAAAAGTAGTGCCAGCAATTGCGGTTATACTAACGATATATATATATATATATATATGACGATATAATATATCATGACAAATGTTACATTTATTTTACGTCATTATTTAGTACATTAACGTCGAATGACGAGAAATGATTTTAATCATCGTCACAATGACGTCATCTTGCTACTTGAATATATATATATATATATATATATATATATATAATTATATATATATATATATATATATATATATATATAATTAGATATAATTATACATATATATATATATAATTAAATATAATTACACATTTTTACATACAATTAGATTAAGTTTTTGTGGTATAAAAAAACTAATATATTTTTAATATTTATAAGTTTTTAATATTTATAAGTTTTTAATATTTATATTTATTTATAATATTTTTATTTATATGAACAATCTCATATATAAAATATTAGATTTTTCATAAAATAAACGATGTAAATTAGTGTAATTATATTAAACTTAAACATTTTCTTGTTACGTCCGGGGGACTTCACGAATTCTTCTCTTTCGGGAAGAAAAAAATTAACGGCTGCTAACCCATAAACGGAGCACTTCGAACAATCTAAAGAAACCCTAAATAAACAAACTTTCTCTCGAGATATGTCTCACTATCAAAAAAAATTCTTGGTAAACAGCCTTGTCGGCGCCGACAAGTTTATGACTTACCAATAAAAATTAATATTAACAAAAGCAAATTCCTAACGGATAAGAAACGCATTGGATCGTTCGGGGGTGACACTCCCCAAATTAGTGAGGAAACACAAAAAAAAACGCCAGTCAAGAAGAAACGATTAGTGGCCGTTGGCGGGCACACCAATGAACGATTGAGGGTGTGAACTAGCGGGAAAATTTTTATTAACTAATTCTATCATTCGCTGGGAAATCTGGAAATATAAAAACAACCACAATTCATAGAACACCGCTCCCCTCCTTCCTCTATATTCACAATTTTCCTAAACTATCATTCGACAAGCCAACACGGAAATCCATCACGCCCTCAGATATTCCCACCCCTCCGGAACCCTTTAAAAACCGCGACTTGGAGCGGATCGCTCTCTTCTTCCTGCTTCTCATCGCTACACTCACGGTCGGGACCATCCGAAATAGTCAGTTAGAATCTGTGCGCGATTCTTATATTTTCGAATGATTCAACGATCCAGCCTGGCCATTGCATTTCTTGACCATCACCAGCGGCCGCTACAACAAAAGTAAGTCCAATTTTATCATTATTTTCCCCCGCGGTAACTGGCAGTTTGGTTCGCGACCTCTACTTATTTATCTCGTTAAAACACTCCAACATTCCAAATTGGCAAGCCGCCGATTAACTCGGTGAAGCTGCCTTCCCCGATTTCTTCACACTCCGACTTGGCAAGCCGCCGATTAACTCGGTGAAGCTGCCTCCCCCGATTCTACAACATTCTATTCCACAACCTTCTAACCTGGCAAGCCGCCGATTGATTCGGTGAAGCTGCCTCCCCCGATTCCACAACATTCTAATCTGGCAAGCCGCCGATTGATTCGGTGAAGCTGCCTTATCTCGATTCCTCAATTTCTCTTTCATCTGACTCTCTTTTATATAGTCAAACAAACATCAAACAAATGCCATCCGGAACGGACGAACAAAACGGGCATTGCGACACAGTCGGGAGAAATCGAATAAGCGGATTCGTCGCGAAACCTGCCACGCCGAAGAACTCGGAGCAATTAATAGAAGTAGAGCCAGGACTAGCCAACATCTCGCTGCATCAATACGCCTCCGCCCTCCGCTCCGCAGCCGAATTCGAAAACCAGTGTATTTCAGAGAACTTCGACGTGGAGAAATTCTTTAACCTCGTCCGCCAATTTCCTCGCTCTCCCACCCATCCACCTCCTGGCACCTTCTTCATTCAAAGAAAGTTTAAACCCGACAAGCAATTTTGGGACCAGATCTCCAAACACAAAATAACCGATATCGTCCCTATGTATATTTCCCGTGATCCTCTTCTCTACCTCGTCCCAATCAAGGCTTTCCGCTCTGCGCACCCTAATCCCCCACCACACCTGCAACCCGATCTCATAGACATGCTCGCGATCACCAACTTTTTACCCCAATTAGAACAATTGGGTATATAAATTCAGATTTTCCTTTGTCCGCGGTCATTTTCTATATTTTTATGTATAAAATTTTTCTTTTGTAACGAATACCTCAACTCTTTTTTGTGTACACAAACAGAACATTGTAATCCATTTTTATTTATTATTATTAAATTAGTTAATCAGAATTCCGTCTAAATTTTTTTTCTCCCCTAAAACTTGACTCCGCGCCGTTCCCGGCTCCCTGAGGATCGCACTAGGTCCATCCCTGGTCAAAGAGATTCGGTTCTCTGACCTAAAACGGACCACCGATAGCGCGGGCGCAGGCAAGGGTAATAACGTCGCCGACGCTGATCCGATCCCTGCCCCCTTAACGCGCGTTCGACTCGCGGATCGGCATCACGACGTCGTTCCGCGAGAACAGGAGAGGTTCCGTGCGTCCACCCGAGTTCTCCTCCTCCGGACGAGAGATATTATCTTTCGTCCAGAACACGGACGTAACATTCTTAAGGATCCTTTATTCTTTATATTTGACTGAAAATATGTGTTCGTAAATTGTGTATATTCGTTTATATGTATGTATGTATAAATCGTACAATATCAACTAAACTCGTAATATCTTGGAAATGTCTCTCGTTTAAATGTTATTACTTATATTTAATTTGATGCATCATAATATATTATATAAATTTTTATATAATTTAATGTACATCTTCCTATTTGAAAAAGAAATATGGTTTTGTGTAATAACAATATGAAGTTGTAAGCATTTTGATATAATCACTTCTAATTAAATATAAACTTTTTCTTCGAAAAAGTTTCAATATAATTTTACATAATTCTATATAAAATTATTAATATTTTGATATAATTACATGTAATCAGATATAAAGTTTTTACCCGAAAAAGAATTCAATATAATTTCATATAATTTGACAAGAAGTTATAAATATTTTGATATAATTACATATATATAAAATTAGATCTAAACATTTTATCCGAAAAAAATTTCAATATAATTTTATATGGAATTATAAATATTTTATATAATATAATTGTATGTAATTTGTAATATTAATAGATCTCATTATATATAATTATATCTAATATGATATAATTATATATAATTAGATATAAATTTTTTTTCCTGGGTATTGATAAGATGTGATGCCAGCTCTTATTAAAAGCTCTTTAACTGCTATGCCGCGCCCACATCATCTATCTCATGTTTTCAATCATTTATTATTTTTTCCAGTTAACCTTCTTTCGATTTTATCTCGGATGCAATAAATTCATGTCTGCCATTAAAACTTTAGTCCTATCTGTAGATATTTCTTCCCTTCTCTTGTCTCGCACCTTTTTCTACAATTTCTATTCTTCTTTGTAAAGTTACAGGAAAAAGTCAGATGGAAAAATGGTGATATTGCAACAGAATAATGCGAAACGTTTGCTTATTGCACAAATTATAATTTTCCAAAAAATTTATTAGAAGACTATAAGAAGAATATACAGTAAATACAATTAGAATGTCATAAATTATAGAAAAATTTTTCAAGTATTTAACTATTTGACTGTTTCTGTTTGACTCCATTTAATTTCTATTTCTTCTTAAAATACACACAAAAAAGATTTCTTTAATGTTAATATTCATATTTATTTAACTTTTATAGTAAAAGAATATAATCTTTGTAACATTTACATTTATACATTTTGATAAAAATTTTATTGCATTAAGTCTGATCATATTATCTCAAAAAAAGTGCAATAATATTATTTGTAACAATAATATAAATAATATTATTTGCAATAATACTTTTCAATAAAGCAAATTTTAGATATTGTTCAATAAAATCAATATACTTCCTGACCTAAAATGATATGATTTATTGGCAATCAGCAGCTTTAGCCATTGTTCATTAACTTTTGGTCGCATTATCGATAATACTGAAATGCATGAAGGACACAACACTCTTTATATGTATCTGTTCGAGCGTGTCATGTTATATTTTCGATAATTTAACTTCAATATTTAATATAATAAAAGGAAAAAATGAATGCTTTATCTATTATGGATATTCCATTATTTTCAAAATACACAACTTAGCACATTTATTTGCAATGTTTATCAATAATACATATATATAATATTATTTAATATAAATATATGATCATTGAATTATAACTTTCATATCTAAATCTTTAATCAATTCGAATAAGTAAACTGTTTAAGTTCCATAATGAAATTTATTACATAAAATATAAGAAGATTATTTAAATTATTATTTAAATAATTAATAAATTTATTTTATTAATACGTAATAATACAATTCAATTAAAAATAATAATAATGTTTGCATCAAAAAAAGAATATAATCATTATTAATCATGCATTTTATTTAAATAAAAAATACATAATAAAATTTAAAAAAATCGTATTTCTTAAGACAAGCATTAGTTTGATTAAAATATTTCAATAAATTTCTTTAAATTCAAAAGAATTTGTAGGAAAATTTAAAAAAATATTTCAGTGTATCAACCACAGTCATTATTTACCATACATGTAAATATTTTCATTATTTTTTTTCACGCATGTTTGTAAATTACGTTTCAAATTAAACTTCAGCCATAAACGAAAATCAATCAAGATTAAATTCATGGTCACTCTTTTATCATTTATTTTTGCTTCCTTGAAACTTGATTTGGAAACAAGTCACTATTTTCAAATAGATTAGTTGTCAAAAATCAATTCTGTTAAGTTGTAATATTTGTAACGTGCCATATGTGTAGCATTTTTTATTAAAGAAAAAATATAGCAAGTTTCTCAATCAATGATCAGTGCTTGACAAATGGGTCGTACAATGCACGAGACCATAAAGTCTTATTTGTCGGCGGTCAAGTAATAGCGACGCAGAGAAGTAGTTGCTTTGTATCGCACATTCTGCACTAGTCCGTCCTCCAGAAACATCTACTCGCTATTATTTAATTTTATTTATTACGCTCATTAAATTCATTTTAAATTCTTCTGTTTGAATTGGACTCCAGAGTGTTATGTCGAATTACTTTTTCAAAACGATTGTTCACATGTTTTTATTTATTATATTATTCTTTCTAATATATTTGCTTCAATTAAGTAAATAACAGAAAAGAGAGAATATTAGATTAATCAAAAATTACTTCCAATTTATTGACTTTCACACACACACACACACACACACACATATTTCAAATATTACAATTTTCTTCATTCTTTATCCTTTTCTGTAAAGTTGCAAAAGATATATCTTTAATAAAATCTATTTAATTATGAAATCAATATACAACAATTAAAGTAATAAATTAGATATAAATATAAGCTTATCTTATCGAATAATTTACTGATCAATTCTCTCGTCTATTTTGCACTTACGCCTAAATCGTCTATTGATTGGAAATAATCAAATTTTAATTATTCTGTGTAATAATATTAATTCTTTATTTGTTATTTACTAGTCTCCTTTATGTATAAAAGAGAAAGAGAGATAAAGAAAAAGGTAAATAAAAATTTAATTTTTTTTCAGATATGACTAATTTAATAAATTTCCTTCGAAAAGATATCTATTGCTTGATTCCACAATTTCTGTGAAATGTTGCGATGTCAGTTATGTTTGACAAGTTCGTACGAGTTTATTTTTGCTACCACCTGATTAACATTACAGATAATATTACGGGATGAACCGAACGTGATAATTAATTATTCGTCCGGCGATAATCCATCTCGCGATGGAAGCTCGTCGCTTGATAGCCGATAATTAAAAAGAGAGCAGCCGATAATTAAAAAGATAGAATACTTCATTATAGCAAGAGCACTTTATTATAAAAGATAGATAATCGATTTGTAAAATAGATGTGTAAAAATCTACAATCAATCCTTATCACGAGATTAGTTGGAACAGGAGATACTGTAGCAGTGTGTAACTGTAAATATGTGTCGGCGCTAATTACAAAACTAGAAGCACGTCCTGTGTCCTTTGTAAGATCGTGTTTCATATAGCCACAGCAGCCTCGTTAACCGGCTGCCACATGATATTGTTGACTCAAGTATATGTGTGTATCCCTCATCTCTGCGCATCGCTTCTGTACACACTGAGACGCACATACGTGTTCGGACACAGGAAACTATGTCGAAACTTATATCTTATAGTTACGGCACGTTATCGCGAAACTTGTACAACGTACAAGTTGTAACATACGGGTTAGAGAAATTGCACGCGAATACCACCAGTGTGTACTAGGTGTCACGACAATAATCGACTCTCATTCATACGTCAACATGTCGATCGATTCCTTTATTAGGTTCTCTTTCTCTTCCATTCCTTTATTATCATTGAACTCATTGCTATATGACGGAAATTTTCTTTTCTTTTAAATTGTTTTTTTAATGTAAAATTTTTTTTTAATGTAAGAGAAAAAAAATCGAAATATTCAAAAATAAATGTTAGCTTGTAACATTTTCTTCGATATTTATTACTTGTAAAATAGTCTGACTGGATAGATAAAATATAGATTTCTGTGAAACATATTTAATTTTCCTTACTAATTGTAAGACGGTTTATTTGTTATACATATATGAATAAAATTTTATTTTGCATTATTTAAATAAATTTTATTTCCCACAAATAAATTTTTAAGTATTTTTTCCTCAATGTACATAAAATATTCCATATTTATGTCGCAGACAATCAAGATTTAATAGAAGATTCTTTGATGAAGAATTCGGAATCAAGAATTTAAAGCTATATATAAATTTAGTTTATGTGATAAATAAATGAAATATGATGTTGAATGTATTATACAACAATCTAATCTAATTTTTTGCTGCTATTAGAACAAGACAAATTTATCGTTCTTATAACAAAATTTTTTTATATGTGACAATTTTCTTTCATTATTTTATTTATTATTTCTTGATGGCAAAAAGATTTTCTTTTCGAAAACATATAAAGATATTAAAATTTAATGAATGATTTTCTAATAAAGAAAATAAAATTAAAAATTAATCAAAACAATTATATAAATTTGTCTTCGTTTTTTTTGAATATATATAAATTCAAGAAATTTGTTTTATATTGTAAACTACGCGTGTTGTTAAATTATCGAACTTGCAACGTAGCCCGCTCAAAGCAATACCTGGATTCCCTTTCTTAAATCGATAATCAATTTCTAAAAATCGATTAATCCCTCACTCAATGAAATTGTCATTGTGAAAAATATCACCTCAATCAGGAATTAAACCTGGATTATTCACTTTCCGTGCAAGTATCTTAATTATTCAATCACTGAGGCACCTGATAATAGATCTGTCTGTCGATTAATGCCTTCTATGATCTTTTTGTTGTTTTAATAACATATGACTTCGATTATTATTAATATAAATTTGCTTATGTGATAGATTATATAAGTTTGAAATAAATAGTAAAAATATAAATTTAATATTTAATCTATATTTTTCTACTATCTTCTCTTAAAATAGGAAAAAAAATAAAGGATTTCAAATTCCCTAATAAAGAATTTAAAATTTAAGATTTATTGTCAACCATTAAATTATATTGTGCTCAAACGTAAATAGGTATATAAGATATAGGTATATAGGATATAGGTAAATTAAGATTTTGAATACTTCATATAAACATTTGATCTATTTTTTTTTACTTCTATTCAAAGAAAAACGAAAAATTAAAAAATTTATTTTTTCTATCAGAAAATTTAATTTCAAATTCTCTAATGGATGTAAATTACAAAAATAGATAGATTATTATATCAGGTGAATGCATAAGTTTTTTCCGGTTTAACTAAGAGATGTCGCCAGCGAAAAGTAGGCAGCGTATTAATTTGACACATACATCATTTTGTTCATCTGACATTTAAAACTACAAACACACACAAGTTGAGTCCGCCAAAAACTAGCGTCTTTGTTTTATCGTTCAGTGATTATGTCGAGTTTTGTGCCTGAAAAAGAACATTTGCGGCACGCATTGCTTTTTTTATTTAATCAAAAGAAAAAGGCTGTTGAAAGTCATCGTTTGCTGGTAGAAACATATGGTGAACACGCTCTATCGATTAGAACATGTGAGACATGGTTTCGATAATTTAAAAGTGGTGATTTCAATGTGAAAGACAGTGAGCGCTCTGGTAGACCACAAAAATGCGAAGACGAGCAATTGCAGGAGTTATTGGATGATGACCCAACTCAAACTCAACGGCAATTAGCAGAAGCATTACATGTATCACAAGAAACAATCAGCAGACGTTTACGAGCAATGGGAAAGATCAATAAACTCGGTAAATGGGTCCCACACGATTTGAATGAACGTCAAATGGAAAATCGCAAAGTCACTTGTAAAATGCTGCTTCAACGCTACGAAAGGAAATCATTTTTGTATCGAATTGTGACGGGTGACGAAAAATGGATTTATTTTGAAAACCCGAAGCGGAAAAAATCGTGGCTTTCACCTGGCGAAGCCGGTCCATCAACACCAAGGCCAAATCGCTTTGGCAAGAAGACCATGCTCTGTATCTGGTGGGACCAGAGCGATATTGTGTATTATGAACTCTTGAAACCCGGCGAAACCGTTAATACACAACGCTATCGCCAACAAATGATTAATTTAAACCACGCATTAATCGAAAGACGACCGGAATGGGCCAGAAGACATGGCAAAGTGATTTTGTTACACGACAATGCGCCGTCTCACACAGCAAAACCAGTAAAAGACACCTTGAAATCGCTTGGATGAGACATCCTTCCGCACCCGCCGTACTCCCCAGACCTGGCGCCATCTGACTATCACCTCTTCGCATCAATGGGGCACGCGCTCGCAGAGCAGCAATTTCGAGGAAGTTGGAAAATGGCTCGACGAATGGTTTGCCGCAAAAGACAAGCAGTTTTTCTGGCATGGTATTCATAAATTACCTGAAAGATAGACGAAATGTGTAGAAGTCGATGGCCAATATTTTGAATAAAAAAAAAATTAATTTCCCTTGAAAATTACGTGTCTTTTTTTACTAAAAAACCGGAAAAAATTTATGCATACACCTGGTATAAAGCATTTAAAATTATGGTTTAATAATTCATTTAATTTATTAAATTTATTTAATTTAATAAATAATAATAAATTTTTCATTTCAGATTTTCTAAGTTTTCTAATTTATGACAAATTAATTATAAACTATAATTTTGAATGTTTTGTATAATAATTTAATCTATTTGTCTTACTGCCTTCTCTAAGGCAAAGAATGGCTTTTCAAGAAAGATACGCATATAAGACATGACAATCAATTTTTCATTTTCTTGCTATGAAAATATACAAAATGTTTCATAGTTATGTCATATCGAGATGTAGGAATCGAATGAATACTCTAATGAGATAAGAATTCGATACTGAAAATTCAGAATTACGTACATTTAATTTATTATGATAGATTATGTAAATGAAACATAATTTTGGAAAGATTATACAACAATTTGATCTAGCTTTCTAACTGCCTTAAAATAGAAAATAAAATGTTTCATGAAACATTTATTTTTGAAAGACAATACTCATTTTCTATTATTCTATTTCTTATTACATGACAAGAAGGTTCTTCTTCTTTAAAAAATATGCAAAATATTCCAAATTTATATCATGATTTAATGACATATTCTCTAATAAATAATTTAAAATTGAAGATTTATACTATAATAAATTTAATTTGCGTAATGGATTATATAAATAAAAGAATTCAGAATCAAGAGCTATAGAACTATATGTAAATTTAATTTATTATAAAATATAATTTTTAAATGTTTTATATAGTTATTTGGGTAATTTTAAATAATTTTAAATAATTTTTGTAATTTTAAATAATAATTTAAATTATTTTTCCTGCTATCTTAAAATATTTTTTCCCAATTATCAATTAATGCTATCATTTTCTAACGGTTTACAATATAGTTAAAAGCTTAAAAGCAAAACTGTACATCTTCTCTAATATGTATATTGATAATCAATTTTAATGATTTATTTAATTTTAGTAAAAAACTCCTAGAAATAATAATGTACAATAATAAGGCTAATAAGAATCAACTGTAAACGTAAATTATATGTGTGGAAAGGAGGTTGAAGTTTCCACTGATTAGAATCGTAATATCTTATTATTACGTTTATTATGTAATTAACGACTAATATTACATATGTGTATTTGCGTTAATGTTCTCTAGTAAATTAATTTTTCTTTGATATTATTGTGGCTCCGAAGAGCCTGGGGATCTCTGATCATCAGAGATCACTCGGAAGAGTCGCTTCCAAAGAGTTCCTTAATCCAAGTCCGGGTTCTATGATTCCTGCGTTTCCTTCTCCTTTTTCTACCAGGCGTTCATGGGCGAGATATTGGTGTCACGGGAGCTGATATCGGCCCGGAGCTGAAGGTCGAGTTGGCGAAGAAGACCGTGGGCTCGTCTGAGTGGCCGCGTCATTTGTTGGTAGCTTATGAAAACAGCATAGCCGGACTTGTCTGTGTGGCTGCCGTCGTCCCCGTAATGCGTGGAAACTCTATAGGTATGAGCCTCCACGATAGGAAGGAGACACTCTGGTCCAGGCGAGCTTCTCCAGGTCGCTGAGATGATGGTCGCGACTGTTGGTGAAGACCCTTATTGCCTCGATGTTTCCGCGGCAGAGTAACTACCACGAGAAGTTCTTGGCGTGGCTCTGAGAAGAGTCATTTGTACAAAGGCCCGGAGAGCACACTCTGTGATATGGTATCGAGGCCCAATGAGCTCTCTCTCTACCGTAACAAAAACTGTTATGTTGGCTCTGAAAAGAGCCGTTTGTCTTCCCCAAGAGGTCCGGGGAGCACACCCTTGTCTTCTCGGAGACTTAGGGAGCGCTATCCGAGAAATGAGAAGCGTGCTGAAGGCTTGATTCCGTGCCCTTTATATACTGCTCGTGATCTTAGTCACGAGAAAGTGCTTATCTTTCTGCGCCGCATAGCGCCGCGCACTACGGCGCTTATACTGGGTGTGCACTTGTGGCGTATCGCTAGGCGTACCGCCATGTTTAATCTTAACTACATTTATTAATAGAAATAATACAAACAAAGGAGCAATGAGAAGGGCGGGGTAAGAAATGCGCAATTAATTGTATAATTTTTATTCAATGAATCTTCAAACGTTTCAAGTTTCTCAAGTTTGAGCCATCTTCAGTGAACAGCACGGTTAAGACTGCACTCTAATGTGGTAAGGTAAATGGTGTGTCGCCCACGCCGGTTGCTATGTCATGTAAGGGAAACTTATACATCCCTAATGAAGCCACACACAATATAATTGAAAATCGACCGATAGAGTTAAGTAATTTAAAATAGTTACACTTACCACTGAAGAGCTAAGCCATACATAATGTTGAAAAGTGAATAAAACAGGAAACGTATCGTCAAATGAAATTACAAAAAATAAAGTCAAATTTATAAAATATATTACGAAAACGCCAAGTGTGCTAGTCAAAAGACCGACCAACAGTATAAGTGGTAAACAAAACAAGTTATTTGATCGGAACAATAATTAAAAACATAAACAAGGTCAATAAAAATTACAATTTGTCGAGAACAGAGACGTACGAATGATGAAGGCATTCCGTATCTATCTGTAGGTTTAGTGTGTTATCTTTTTGTAATTTGATGAACAGCATTTCCGAAATCAAGCGTTTTTCGCAGTCACGTTCCGTTTAGTATTTTAACTTCCATTAAGTATTTCGCAGTCACGTTCCATTAAGTATTTTAACTTTGTCCCAAGAAAAATCGTGATTGGAGTCCAAAATGATCTGTAATGACGGATTAGTATTAGTATTCCTGCGAATGTGACTACGATGTTCGCTCAATCTAGTCTTCAATTGTCTCTTGGTCTGCCCCACGTAACATTTTTCGCAATTGTCGCATTCGATTTTATAAACAACAGTTTTACATGTTTCCAAGGAGTTCTTGTCTTTCTGAGCTCGGATTATCCTCTCCAATCTATTCAGGCTAAAGAAAGATAATTTAGTAGTGATTATTACTAATAGCTTGGACTTTCCTTACGATGGCTAAGTTGAATGGCAACGTGAACCATTTAATTTTTTTGTTATTGTCCTTAGATTCATTGTCAATATTTAGTATATCATCTTTCTTATGCAATAGAGTTTTTAACTTCCGAGCTATGCAGTTGAATATAAACTTGAGAGGATAATCGTTACTCAGCAATGTGGAAACTGCAGATTCTAAATTTTTTTGTTGGTATTGAGGGTGCGACAAGGAGAAGGCTCTACCTACTAAGTCGTAAACTATGCCTCTCTTCTGGGATAAGGGATGTTGTGATAGATAACTCAAATATCTTCTAGAAAAGATCGGCTTATGGTACCAATCGAAGTGCATAACTCCATTTACAACTTTCATGGTAATCTCCAAAAAAACTTAACTCCCCCCCATCAATCTCACAAATAAATTGTAGACGCGGATGGAAAGAATTGAATGTCCCGAGAATATTTTTGATTTTATCATGAGGGACGGCCAAAGCTATATCATCAACATAGCGATAGTAAATCAATATCTATGCTCCCAACCGCCTTCTCCTCGAGATCCCTCATCACCAAATCCGCTATAATCGGGGACAGCGGAGAACCCATGGGTAGGCCAAAAGTTTGTTTATAAATCTGATTATCAAATTTGAAATATATGGAATGCAGAAAGAAACAGCTTTCAGGAATTCTTCCTTAGGGATGTCGCAATTCGGCGCTATGTCATCCCATCGTTTGGAAATGCTGTCCATCCCCAAATCAAATGGCACATTAGTGAACAAAGATTTAACATCCAATGAAATCAATGAGAAGTCATCGTCAATGTGTACATTCGATAATTTTTGGATAAGTTGAAAGCTATTATCAATGCCAGTATCAGACTTTGGAATGCTCTTCATAATGAGTTTATTAAGAGAAGATGCCAAAGCATATAGCGGACTATCAACGCAAGAAACGATCAATCTGAATGGGAAACCCTGTTTATGTATCTTCGATAAATCGTAAACCCTAGGTAACGTTCCATTGCTAACCATCATCCTACAGTACCCAGACTCCGAATATAAATTTCGATTTTTACCACGTCTTGAGGAGATCACGCAATTTTTTAGTAATGATTTTAGTAGGATCTTTTTTTATTTTGGTGTAAGTATCTGTATCCTTTAGTAAGTCGTTGACTTTGGAAATATACATATCCCTGTCCAGTGCAACGGTCACATTGTCTTTATTGGCCCGAGTGAAAATTATAATTATTAATAAAAAATTAGTTAAGAGTAATAATTATTAATAGAAAGTTCCAAACGTTTCAATTCGAGTTTGAGTCATCTTCAGTAATACAAAAGTAGCAAGGATGTATCTCTAAGTCAAATCGGTGAACTCCAACCATAAAAAGTAATAATAATATGTCACGTCAGTGACTAAATAAAATTATTAAGTAAATTTCAAATGTGAGATGGTACATTCAAATTATTCATATGAAACAAAAAAAGAAAATCATTAGAGAAAATCATTATTGAAATTATAAAAAATATTGAAAATAATTGAGAAATTTTCTATCAACGCACATTTAGATTTGAGGAATAGACTAATTATCTTATTATCAATAATATTTTCCCTTTAAAAAAAAATCATATTAAAATATTCTAATTGCTAAAACCTGCAAAACAATTTGTACGTATGCATCCTAATATCATCTTCATCAGAGCCGATAAAGAAGATGTTACTGTCATAAAGATAAAGATTGTTACTTATCTGAAATGGAAGATGTACTACAAGATATTGAGACTTATAGTGTGATTACCAAAGAACCTATTAAGGCAATCACTAAAAAATTCCGAGACATTCTCAAAAATTAGAAGAATTCTAATTATATATCTGAAACACTATATAAGCATCTTTTTTACAGCGTTACGTCCAATGGACTCCACGATTCTTTTCTTTCCTTAAAAGCGTTATTTATATATTTTTTTTCTTATATAAGAATATTGATTTTGATCTTTTATTTTGATCTTTTATTAATAAGATAAGCAGACGAAGCAAGAGAAAGAGAATTATAACCGCTCCAACTATTCAAGTATATTAGAACAAGCTTTTTATTTAATGAAAAAGAATATTATTAAATATTATAAATCCTCAGATTGGATTTGTTGCAAGTATATATCAAGCATAAGCATATAATGGACATGGAGCGAGACACGATATCTATGGTAAATATCCTGTCTAGCTCGGATCCTGTCTTACTCCGCCTAGTTACCCTAGATTCCTAGACTCAACATCCCTCTTCTATAAAAATCAGACTCTGGCCAGCCTATAAAAACGGGGCTCTTCTGGGGCGCATAGCCACTCTTTTTCATTTTTTCATTCAGTACATTAAGTCATTCACTTCTAAATTTACTTGATCGTCACAACTTAATTCGGTATTATCTATCCAACATTCATTATTCAACTAATAAATTAAAGGCAGTGAGCAAGTTTACCTTCCAGAAGAATATCCAGCTTCATTCTTCGCTAATCTTGATCTTAATCAACTATCAGTAAGTCTTTTGTTGATTATAAAATAATTTCATTACAATTTTCGAATTTTCATTTCACCTTATTTAAAGCTACATCTCTCTTTTCTTTATCCTCTTCCCTCTTACCTTTCTTCTTTCCTTCTCTCTTTCTTACATCGGTGTGGACTACTTGGGACATCCAAATTTCGTTGAAAGACCTCCAAGGCTCCCGGTTACTCTTACCTATCTTTCTCTCTCTTTCTTACACCGATGCGGACTACTTGGGATCTCCGAACTTCGTTGAAGGCCCTCGAAGGCTCCGTCGTTATCTACGCATTTCTCTGTCTCTCCTACTTTTCTTTTCTTACCTTTACTATGTGTAAAATTTCTCTTATTTCATCTTTCCCTTTCCCTTATAGTGAATCAGCCAGAAGTGCCGCCTTCTAAAGTCGACGATTTGACCGTTTATTAAAACGATCTCATCGCCATTATAGTGATGGAGCGTTTAGAACCAGAAACAAAAAAGTTAAATGAAATAATCTACTGATCAATCGAACCGTCAACTTCTTCTGCCATCCTTCTGCCTCCTCCTCTCCTCTTTCTCAATTAATCTCTACTATTCCCTCTCTCAAATCTCCTCTCGATTCATTTTCCCCAACTTTTCCCCGAGTTTTTTACCGATTCCACTGGAAATCCATATTATGCATTTGACCCTGAACCTATCATCGACTTTGATGCCCTATCCTTCGATCCTTTATTCTCCAACGATGGAGAACCTCTGTTTCCAAATTTTGACATAGATTTTCCTGAATTATTCGATCTCTCCCCGATCTCAATCCCTCCTCCAGAACAAATTCAAGTCTATCCTCTTCCTTTCCATTCCCTCTCCCCCCCCCCCCACACACACACACACACACACACACACACACAATCAATGTCAATTGAATATATATATATATATATATACACTATTTTAAAAAAAGGGTGTCAAGTATAGTGGATATTGCCAACTCAAATGATTGTGTAAAATTTATATAAAAGATTTGATATCAATAATTGGCGCCAAGTTATAGTCTTACAAACATGAAACTACAAGTCCATTTTAGTCAAATTATATATTTCAATCGTATAAAAGATTGGATAAACCACTGTTTTAAAAAAATAAAACTCAAGTAGTAGTTTCTTTAATTTAAAAATAATAAAAACCAAATTATATGTATATCTTTCTATCCATTAAAAACTTCTTTTTCTAACCCAAGTGGTAGTAATTATTTAGCTTTAAAATATTTTTATATCACAAAATTGCTTTACTCAATTTACGTTTTTATTACAAAGAATTATAAAGTAACAGTATAAAATAAATGATAAAATTTTATTTAAATAAAAAAAATTTTTATGTAAAAACACTTGGCGCTGCTCATACCTCTAAAAAGAATATGAATAAAATGTATGTGTGTGTGTGTGTGTGTGCGTGCGTGCGTGCGTGCGTGCGTGCGTGCGTGCGTGCGTGCGTGCGTGCGTGCGTGCGTGCGTGCGTGCGTGCGTGCGTGCGTGCGTGCGTGCGTGCGTGCGTGCGTGCGTGCGTGCGTGCGTGCGTGCGTGCGTGCGTGCGTGCGTGCGTGCGTGCGTGCGTGCGTGCGTGCGTGCGTGCGTGCGTGCGTGCGTGCGTGCGTGCGTGCGTGCGTGCGTGCGTGCGTGCGTGCGTGCGTGCGTGCGTGCGTGCGTGCGTGCGTGCGTGCGTGCGTGCGTGCGTGCGTGCGTGCGTGCGTGCGTGCGTGCGTGCGTGCGTGCGTGCGTGCGTGCGTGCGTGCGTGCGTGCGTGCGTGCGTGCGTGCGTGCGTGCGTGCGTGCGTGCGTGCGTGCGTGCGTGCGTGCGTGCGTGCGTGCGTGCGTGCGTGCGTGCGTGCGTGCGTGCGTGCGTGCGTGCGTGCGTGCGTGCGTGCGTGCGTGCGTGCGTGCGTGTGTGTGTGTGTGTGTGTGTGTGTGTGTGTGTGTAATTATAATTTAATCATATTAAATAATAAATTTTGCCTTTATTTGTAACATTCAAATAATCTCAACATTAGTTTTGCATTTTCGTTTGATCTAGCAGCGCCAAGTGTTTTTACATAAAATTTTTTTTTATTTAAATAAAATTTTACCATTTATTTTATACTGTTACTTTATAATTCTTTGTAATAAAAACGTAAATTGAGTAAAGCAATTTTGTGATATAAAAATATTTTAAAGCTAAATAATTACTACCACTTGGGTTAG
>NW_028297111.1:4817392-4879076 GCF_055798465.1 Pogonomyrmex barbatus | reverse complement strand
ATTGTTATTAAATAGTTTAAGATCAATATAAGTTGGAAATTATCAAATATCAATCTTTAAATTCTTTGTAAATTTTGCAATTATATATACATATACATATATATATATATATATATATATATGTGTAATTAATATATGTCTAATAATAAATAGTTGATTAGAAATATGATTCAAAATTATAATATATATATAGTTCTCTAGATACGTTATTTTTTTAATTGACAAATTTTCATTTTTATTCGCTTTGGAACTGATTTTTCTAGAGTGACATAATAAGAATATGTAGATAAGATTGAATAAAAGAATAATATTTTTGTTCTCTGATAAAATGAAAAATAGAACTTATCTGCAAAGTATAAACAGAAACATGAGTTACACTCCGAAATTATTACAAATTGTCAAACTCGCCGCGAACGTCAACATCGTTAGCCACCACTCGGACGTGCAGAAAAAGAATAATAGTAGTATGCAATTTATTAATACTGCTATTGTTTCCTTTTTAATTTTAATATACGCGTATTTATTATTATATTGATACCCGAGAGGTCTAACCAAAAGCATTATCGTGTTTACATCAATCAATTTTATCGACCCAGCGGATAAATCAGGTCGATAAATCAGGGTCACTGCAGGACCCAGCGAACATTGATTCGCTAGATTCTACAATAACTCTGACTTCAATCTGATAATCCGTTGGGTCGATAAGATTAATAATGACATCTCGTGACAGACGTTGCAGCCGTACAAAGGCGACGATAATGACGTTTCTTAAAGTAAAAATTTCCAAATCGGACTTTGTGTAGCAATATCTGTGCTTGTAGGGCACGTAGCAGAAAAATAAAAATACTTTTATTATGCAAGTCGGACTCAAGCTATCGATCAAGCCTACTTAGAACTTGATCAGTATAGCCGTTATTGAGATTCGATAATTTCAGATGCTCGAACCTCGACGACTCGCGTAAAGTCACACGGCAGTGTTCTCGGTTGACTTGACACCCGAGACACTACCGTGTCTCCTGATAATGTCATATTTTTGTTTTTATTAATTTAAGTTTATTTCCAAACATATTTTGTAATGTATTACCGGATAGGATCAGCGCTTAATACAAGGGTCAGCAAGTGAGCACTACTCGCGGGCAACAGTCGAGTGCGCTGGGACTAGCGTTAGGCGGCAATAAAATGAGGAGAAGGGATAGCAGGAACGTCTGTTCATTGAAGTTGCTCATGAAAGTGAAAGGAATAAAAAAGTATTGTGGTGCACAAATTCAGACCCAAAATTAGCATAAATTAATAACTATCTATATTTTAAATAAACAATTCTTACAATAATATTAAATAAATAACTCTTATAACATTTATTTAGTATTTGATTCATAGTTTTCCGATATTATATACAATATATCAGGTGTTATCGTTTTGGCAACTTAAACAAATTATTGCAAAATTCAAATGTGAATCTGTTAACTGTTCGCATAATCGCGATTTATTTAATTTCATAATAGAAAATAATTCATTATTTTTGCAGCACAAGCATGTAGTCGAGGAAAACGTTCTTGAGATATATATGAATGAAATTGTACGATCAGTCATTGTATAAAAACGATTTTTAAGAGCAGTGTCACATTTTAAATCTATTAATTCTAATTGTCTGCGGGAACAATATTAATATCAATAGTGAAAGGTGTAAAATAAAAATAAGTAAGTCTTTTTCTACATGCATTTCTCTAAACCAACAATCGAATTCATTATGTAATAATTGAAGTGAATTTATATATTCTTCATTTCTATTGCTTATCTTGAATGTGCATGGCAACAGATAATAAATTTGAAAAATGCAACAACTGTCGAGATTGAAATTGATTGATCCATAAATTAAGTTTCATTTGGAAATGCGGAACTTTATCTCAAGATACTAAAAATATTAGATACGCTCCTGAGATGTGCACAACAGGCGGGCACTCACAGGCGCTCGCGGGCGCCCGTGCCCAATTTCAATGTTTTGTCGACCTCTTAATACACTCTTACTCTCCCTAGAAATCTTATCCGATGGCCGCCGAACAATTGTAACACCCGCAATAACATACATGCACAATACTCACCCACATTATTTCTCTTGCTTCTCAAAAAGAAACATGTACAACATTAAGCATTTAATTTAATTTTAATTTCTTTTCATTTCTCTTAAAACCCCTTATCTTATTCCCTCATCCTACTGATCGTACGAAGTCTATCCCTGGTAATAGAAATTAAGTTTGTTGATCAGAAAATGATCGCCCAGCGCACGTTTGTGGAATAGCGTCATAGTGTTCCCGCATCGCTGACCTAAGCTGAGACTTTGCTGAGACTTATCAATGCGCTCGGACTGGAGGGATCACATTTCCGCGCTTGGCCTTCGAGAGAGAGCAGCTGTTCGCGTCCTTCCAAGCCCATTCATATCCCGTTTCGCAAATTTTAATTCTTAATTCTCAATTTTCAATTTACTCCTGGCTGGATCGGTTGGACAACAGTGACGGAATTGTGCCCAGAACTTATGGACTCCGCAAAATAAGCAAGCATATCCTTTTCGAAAAATTATTTCCTTAATTGATAATCCTTTATATAATTTAAAATCCTTCCTGAACAAATTACTTTCAAAAAATAGCCCAAAACCTTTGAATCATGTTGAAAATTGTTTTCAGTTTGTTAAAAATTATGTGTTAAAAAAATTATGTGGCAAATATGACTAATATATAGTCAACGACTACATAGTCTCTTGATGTCATTTTCTTATTCATGAATGTTTCTCTTGATCTATCAATTCATAGTATTGCTAAATGCATCTCGATAAATTGCAATATTCTTAAGGAAGAATTTTTAAATCTCGTTTGTTCTAAATTCAACTTTTTTCACTTTTGATAATAAAAAATTTTGAAAATAAAAAAACTTATAAATAAATGAGGAACATCCATGAGTTCCTCATTATCACGATCATAGCCGATTTATTCAGCCGATTTATTATTAAGAGATTTGGAAGAAAAGGCTCTTGAGAGTATTGGTGTACTTTTATTATTTTTTCATAGATATGTCGATGACATTACAATAGCTATTCCTTCTAACATGATCAATAAGGTTGTCGGAAAGTTAACTCTTACTACCCTAGACTACAATTTACAATAGAGATTAGGGGAAGTAAGTTGAATTTTCTTGATTTGACCATGAGAATTGTTAATAACATTCTAGAATTTGACTAGTTTCATAAACTTATATTTTCGAAAAGATATGTTAATTTTTATTCTCAATTTCTCGTCCAAAAAAGAGGCACTATTGTTAGACTCATTGATAGAATCTTCTTATTATCTCATCAAAAATATCATGAGAAAAACTTAAATTTAATAATCACTACCTTGTTAATTATTGATTATATTGAATGATTATCCTCTCAACTTTATTTTTGATATTTATTCAAAATTAAATTTTTTTTAAACAAGATAACATACTAAGAATTTCAGATAATTCTTTGGATACCTTGTGAAAAACAAAATGATTTATATTATCATTTATTCTGAGAACTTCTATTAAATTTAAAATTATGATGATTATAATTTTGGTACAAAACTTGCGTTTTTTTAAGTATAAATAAGTTGAGAGGCTTCATAAAAGTTCATAAGGACGCTTTTTCAGCTCTTCTTTTCAGTATTCAGTATTCTTTTCAGTATTCTAAAAGAAATGTAGAAATGTAGAAATGTAGTATACAAGATCTGCTGTAACAATCGCGATGTTTTACAGACGTGCTGAGACAGACTATAAAACAATTAAAAACGATATTGAATGAATATCAAAATTACATTTGTGGAAATACTAAAACGCCTTCAATAATTACCGAATACAAGATAAATTGCAATTATGAATTTGCATGGGATAATTAAAATTTTGAATAGTGAACGTAATCAAAAGTAAATTTCTGAAATGCTTTTCATTAAAAGACAGAATAATAGCTTAAATTCAGTCTGACTAAATATTTACATCACACATATATTTCTATCTTACAAATTGTAAGCTTATTTTTGTTTCGATTGGGTCTTGTCAATCTTAAAAATCATCATTGCTCTCAGTTATTGTCTTGAGCGGGAAGTGCGGACGCTCGTTGTGATGTGCTGAAACGAGATTTATGTTACTTTTTGGGGTTTTTTCTTTTTCTTTTTATTGTGACCCATGCGCATTTGTGAGTGACAATATTTTGTTACTATTTTTATAACTATTCTTTCTTTTTTTTATTTCATATGAACGATATGAATGTATCTCACATTTAAAATTTATTTAATAATTAATAATTTCTTTCAATTAACATCTGACATGAATGACGTATTATCATTATTTTTTATGATTGGAACTCACCGATTGGCCTCAAATATATATCCTTACTATATCTTTGCATCACTAAAGATGACTCAAATTTGAATTGAAACTTTCTATTAATAAATGTAGTTAAGATTAAACATATGATTAGCGCACTGTTTAGCGCTGATTCTCATTAGCCTTATTGTATATATACATTATTATAATATCGAAACTCTTCTAGAAGTAATTAATTAAGATTGAGCCACGACCAAAAATATCTGTCGTGTATAGTTTATAAATAACTATAATTTTATTTGATAATACTAATTATCATAATAGTATGTATCATTTGAACGCCATTTTAAATCAGAAGCTAAGTCTTGAAAATTATACTAATCTGTATCGCGCGCGCGTATTCATAGACGTTCTCTCTTGCGGATATGTCAAAATGGTGCCGTTGGTAACTATCGCGAGTTTCGGGACACTACTTCCGTTAATAAATGTAGAATACGGTTCTAATTCACATCAATGTGACTTAAGAACAAAGGGACTTATATATGTCGCATTAGGCTCTAATTTCCAATGGCGTATTCTGCCCTGAAAATCAGCTCGAGTTTCGACAGGGAATTATACATGGGATTTAAAATATCTCGAATTGTTCTAAAATTCAGTCTTTATGTCCGAGAAGACATAGATTTAAATATTATTATAAACTATTTTTATATAATTGTAAGGTTTAGCCTTTTAACAAACATTAAAGAATGATTGGTATAAAATTAATAATTTGAAGAATTAAAATTACTAAATGACTTTTTAGCTTTATCTCCATTCATTAAAGGAAAGGAATAATTTTTATAAGTTTTCTGACTGTTGGGGATAATACAAGAAATTTTATAGATTTGAATTTTCATAAAAAAATTGACACGCACAATAAAATACACACTAATGATTCTTATTAAACATAATATAGGTTCACGGCTCTATATATGTAATTAAATTATTTACAAGAATTACATATGCAATCGAGATTTTAAAATTGAGACTATAATACTCCATTTTATTATTTTTATAATTATACTTGGTGATCTTTTATAAAAAGAGGATAAGAAGGGAGGATGTGTGCCACGAGGGGATCACGAACTAGTCGTAAAAATCCGCAACTATTACTATTTATTATTTTGCAAAAAATATCACCTCAGCCAGGAATCGAACCTGAATCTCTTGCTTACCGGGCAGGCATCTTATCTTTTCGATTACAGAAGCATATGATAATATTTATCGCAAATAACGTGTTTAGAATAACATAACAATTCAATGATACACACATGTACATACACTACACACACACACACACACACACACACACACACACACACACACACACACACACACACACACAACACACACACACACACACACACACATATACATGTATATTCTCGAATCCCCACGACCGGTACTCCAGAGAGATGGTCCTATTCTCTCGACGGATGCAGGTCGGACCACGGCGGCAACGCTCTCCAATGCCACTCCTATCTGAGAAACATCTTTATTTCAAGCTTAAAAAGCTCGAGAGGACAATTATACCCGGAGTAAACTATCTCGCAGAGATGTTTCAAGTTTTATAAAACTAAGTTCGGAATCCAGTACGAGCAGTAAGACATCTACTCCTTCAACAGGTACTGTGCAAAATTTGCATATAGCAAAGCCTCCATTTTATTATTTTTATAATTATACTTGGTGATCTTAGTTTTATAAAAAGAGGATAAGAAGGAAGGACGTGTGCCATGATAATATAGTACAATATAGAAATGTGTTACGTCCTGATTGTCCGTTTTTAGGTCAATACATTTAAGTATTTTACCCTGGGATTGGACCGGTTTGTGAATTAATCAATCCCGAATAGGAAACGAACTTTATAAATTTTGTATCGGGGATCTTTCTTATTAATTTGATTATAATTTGGATAATTTATCTCGAAAAATCAATTTTTCTTAATTTATATTTAGGAATTTGCTTAATTATTTTAGTTTTAGTTTGTCTTTCCAAATTTTTAAGTTTTAGGAATAATGAGAAGGGATCTTTATTTAAAATTATCGTTTGATTTAACTGAAATCTTAATCTTTTAATTTGAACTTTGCGCCCTTCTCTTTTGGGCATGAATACGTTTGAAAATAATTATTTATTATTAAGATTCTAAATTCAAATTATTCAGTCGCAACACCATTGGCTGCGACTAAATGATACGCTACGCTATTGTTAGCGACCGATTTTGGATTTAGAATTATGATCTTGATTTTAATTAAGAAGAATTTAAGATTTCAGTTTTCCCAATTATTTTAGTTTAAAATTATCTTTATTTAATCGAGGAGGCTTTTAAATTCTCTTAAGAGAAATATTACAGAAATTGATTATAAATTTAAGAAATTTAACCCTAAGGTTGATCACGCGCCACTGATTAATGTCATCGCCTAGTTAGTACCGAAAAAAGGCGCGACCGCTTTTTCCGCACGCATATTTATAAGTCGAAATGAATCCCCGCGCGAGATTCTCATCATTTCCTTCTTTCAAACCCATAATTAAGAGGGGGAAAGTTCTTTCTCAGAGGTGTCATCTGAATCTTCGTTGGCAACAACCGAAGCCTGGTACCAACAAGAATTCAATCAATAAATCAATAAATCAATATTTTATCATATTATGCGCATTCCTTCATTTAAAATTATAAGATTTAGATAGCCGTGACAAATGAATAGAAATGAAAAGTTAAGAATTTAAGAATAAAATTAAGAATTGTAAAATAAAAAATTTTAAATAAATATAAAATAAAAGTAAAAAATTGTATATAGGAAAACAGTATATATAGAAAAACAAATCTACAATCTTTGTCGATTATGTCTATATAAGAATAAAAATCTGAGAAAAAAGTTTATATATAATTATATCATATTATATATAAATAGATACAATTATATCATATATTATATAATTAGATATTATTATATATAATGAGAATTATATATAATGAGATCTATTAATATTACATATTATATGCAATTATATCAAAATATTTATAACTCCATGTCAGATTATATGAAAATATATTGAAATTTTTTTCAGATAAAAACTTTATATCTGATTACATCTGATTATATCAAAATATTAATAATTTTATATAATTATGTAAAATTATGTAATGGCAGGGCCGTTACTTGTAGGACAAATATATATATATATATATATATATATAATATATCCCGATGTTTCGACTGGCCAGGCTTATATACCCGGCCGGCGTTTCCCACCGTGCGCCGTCGGTCCGGCGGTGGGGAGTCGGACATCATGAGATGTGATCTATATATATATATATATATATATATAGATGTACACCTGGCTTATTTATCCTGCGCTACCTATCCTGCTTGCACACCGCTCGCGCTATTTCACTCACTTGCCTATACACCGCACGCGCCATCTCGCTCACGCTATCGCTCATGGTGCCTCACGCGATACCGACTCCCCACTGCCGGACCGACGGCGCACGGTGGGGAACGCCGGCCGGTTATATAAGCCCGGCCGGCCGAGACATCGGGACCAGATCCCATCCTGCGATCCGACTCCTGACACCGACCTGACTAGTACTATCTCTCGGGGCCAAGGTTTCGCTTGGCTCTGCCGGGTTTCACTGGTTTTCTCTACCTTTGGGTTGAGATTTCGCTCAGCTCTGTCGGGTTTCACCGACTCCTGTCGCCACTCCTCGGGCTAAGGTTTCGCTCAGCTCCACTGGGTTTCGCCAGTTTCCGTTGCTAAGGCAGGGCTCGACATGACACTCGGCCCTGCCCGCAATACCTAGCCGTCCAATCTGACATTAGTGCACTTGTAAGCAATAGAGATTAAGTCCGCTAGTTATAAGCCGATAGCTCTAAGATCTTTAGTTTTAACCATGCCATAGTCATGTGTAAATAAACCGTTGTCGACCGCATCTGTCTTGTGCTTCTCGCCGCTTTGCGCCAACCGCTTTGCGTCTCCGCTCTGCGTCTCTACTTTGCGCCAACCGCTTTGCGTCTCGCCTCCTGCTGCCAACTACATTGCGACATCTCCTGACCCTGCACTCTGTATCTATCTTTCTCTAAATAAACTATTTTTTTCGCTTCAATCTGTTCTCGTAAGCTTGAGTCTCCCCTCCTCTCGAACCCGGACACCGACGAGCCGATCCGAGCATCGAGCGAGGTGACCGCGTTACAATTATATTGAAACTTTTTTCGAAGAAAAAGTTTATATCTAATTAGAATTGATTTTAAAAATGCTTACAACTTCAAATTGAATTATACAAAACTATATTTCTTTTTCAAATAGAAAGATATACATTAAATTATATAAAAATTTATACATAATATATTACGATGCATCAAACTAGGTATAAGTAATAACATTTAAACGAGAGACATTTCCGAGATATTACGAATTTAATTGACATTGTACGATTTATACATACATACCCGGGGAAAAAAAGTTTATGTCTAATTATATATAATTATATATAATTTTGTAAATCTAATTTTGCATGGATTTTGACCTGATCTAATTATATAAAATAAATAGACTTATATAAATAGATAAAATTATTTATCTATTATATATAAACAAACCAAATTATGCATACCTATGATGACAAAATTACGATTGCTTTCTGATACTGACTGTTAGTACTGAAAATCTATAATATATATGACATAAAATATTCTTACAGAAAAGAAATGGAAAAAAATTGAAAAAATAAAAAAAATGAGAGAAAGTGATAAAACATTTTTTATCTCGTATCATCACATGTTTCTAAAACCGGTCACCCATCCATTTGGATAATCCTGCTCGATGCTGCTTAACCTCGGTATTGGGGTGAAATCTGCTACTGAAATGACCAAATAATTAATTACGGGATCGCTGCTTAAAATATGATAGATCTATTTAATGAATGTTACTATATTCTATAAAAGGTTTCAATTTTAAAATCTCGATTGCATATCTAATTCTTGTAGATAATTTAATTATCTATATAGAACCGTGAACTTATATTATGTTTAATAAGAATCATTATTCATATGAAAATGTTTATAAATTGTTGTTTATATTTTATTTACTTCTTAATGAATTTGTTAAACTGTATTAAATATGAGAAGTCTTCTTATTTAGTTATATCATAGTTATATTATAGCTATATTATTAGTTAATTACGAAAGATAATTAATAATATTATTTTGTTATTTATTTATTAAAAATGACTTAAAAATTATGATTAAATGATATATTTATGACGATAATATTTCGTGACAAATGTTACATTTATTTTACATCATTATTTAGTAGACTGACGTCGAATGAAGAGAAACACCTTTTACCTTGTTACCTTAAGTCATCGTTTTTTATATATATATATCTCTAAGTAGCAAGATAACGTCATTATAATGATGACTTAAGGTAATTTCTCGTCATTTGACTAAATATATATATATATATATATATATATATATATAGCCACAAATGGACATTTGATCTAATTGTATTTAAAAATATATAATTATATCTAATATAATTAATATATTATCTAATATAATATATAATTATATCTATTATATTATGTATATAATTAGATTTAATTATACATTTTTAAATACAATTAGATCAAGTTTTTAATAAGTCCATTTTTGTGGTAAATATGAAAAACTAATATATTTTTATAAGTATATTTATTTATAATACTTGTATTTATATGAACAATCTCGTATATAAAATATTTTTCATAAAGTAAACGAAGTAAATTAGTGTAATTGTATTAAACTTAAACTAAATTTTCCTTAAGGATCCTTTATCCTTTATATTTGATTGAAATTATGTGTTCGTATTAGCTGTACAAAAAAGTTATGAACTTTATTTCATACAACCGAAATAACAATTTAAATTTTATATATCTTCCCGCTCTTTTGCGGTTTTAAAGCGTTGACATTTGGCCTTCTAAAATGCCATACGGTTTGACGTTTGATGCACATAACCTCAAAAATCAGTAGTGTTCACGATGGCAATAACAAAAGAGCATATTCGATTTTCCATCCACTTCGCGTTTCATCTGAAGAAAAATGCTGCTGAAGCTACTGCAATGATTTGTGCTGCATATGGAGAGAACGCTGTAAGTCATACTACATGTAAAAGATGGTATCAAAAATTTCGCCAAGGAGATTTCAGTCTTGAAGATGAACTGCGTGCTGGACGCCCTCAAAAGATTGAAACGGACGAATTGCAAGCACTGCTGGATATAAACTCTGCGCAAACTGAAAAGGAGCTTGCAGAACAGCTTGGCGTTACGCAGCAAACCATTTCCCTATGTTTACATACGATGGGAAAGGTTCAGAAAGAAGGCAGATGGGTTCCGCATGAATTGTTCGAAGACAACAAAAATCGTCGGTGTAACATTGCACTCACTTTGCTTTCAAAGTTCCGGAAAAAAGATTTTCTGCACAAAATCTTTACAGGCGATGAAAAGTGGATTCTTTATGATAACCTTAAACGTAGAAAATCATGGGTCGACCCTGGTCAACCTTCGACATCGACGCCAAAACCCAATATCCACGCCAAGAAGGTTTTGCTTTGTATCTGGTGGGATTAGAAAGGTATGTTGTATTATGAGTTGTTACAACTGGGTGAAACAATCACGGCAGACCGCTACCAACAACAATTGACTAATTTGAGCGATGCATTAAAAGAAAAGAGACCATTTACTGGCCAAGGATGTCGTAAAGTGATCTTGTTTCATGACAATGTTCGATCACATGTTGCGAAAGCGACTCAGGACCATATTTTTGCGTTAGGCTGGGAACTTCTCCCGCACGCGGCGTATAGCCCAGACATGGCGCCTTCCGATTACTACCTATTCCGATCGCTGCAGCATCATTTGGCTGATACACATTTAGTGAGATTTGAAGAGATACGAAAATGCATTAATGACTTTATCGCTTCGAAGCCGGTGAGCTTCTATCGTCAAGGAATTCGCAAGCTATCCGAAAGATGGCAAAAGATCGTTTATGCAAATGGGGAATATTTCGCTGATTAATATTTTTTTGTTTGTTTTTGAATAAAGATTGAATTTTACAAAAAAAAGCTCAGAACTTTTTTGTATATCTAATAAATTGTGTATATTCATATATATTTATGCATGTATAAATCGTACAATATCAACTAAACTATACTATATCGGTAATATCTCGGAAATGTCTCTCGTTTAGATGTTATTACTTATATTTAGTTTGATGCATCATAATATATTATGTATAAATTTTTATATAATTTAATATATATCTTTTTATTTGAGAAAGAAATATAGTTTTGTATAATTTAATTTGAAATTATAATGTGAATGTTACGTCCAGTGGGCTCCACGATTCTTTTCTTTCCAAAACCCGAATAATATAATTTCTTTATATAAGAATATTGATTTCTTTTTTCATTAATAAGATACTGAATTATACTGAATTTCAAGAAACAAGAAAAAGATTTATAACCACTCTGATTATTATAATGATACTTAATTTTGAAAGAAATTTAAAGAAATTAACTAGAATATGCAAAGAATTATTATTATTATTAGTCCCGAGATACAGCTGTCGCTAGTTCGAATACTGTCACTTTGGCACGTGCCAAGCAGAGGCGAAGGAGATATCTAATGTAAACATACATACTCTCTCTCTCTCTCTCTCTCTCTCTCTCTCTCTCTCTCTCTCTCTCTCTCTCTCTCTCACGCGCGCGCGCAGACACAGACACAGACACACACGCACGCACGCACGCACGCACGCACACATATATATCTCTAGAGTCCCTCCAGAGTGCTACCGCACTTGCTCCTCAACCAAGATTCAGACTCTGATCATCTCATATAAATAAGGCTGCTTCCGAACTACGGCAGCATTATTAAATAATTTTTCATTAGTGTCACTTCCATCAACCATCCATTCCAACAACCATTCGAACCGTTCGACTCAGAGCACGAAGATCCCCACTTTTTGAAGAGAAGTCGAGACTTGTTCTTTCGAGATAACCGTCCCTGCTAATGAACAGTGACTTCTACATTTATTAACTATTAATCAACTAAATTTCAGATTTTTATTTCTTTCCTCTACTCCATGACACTCTAATCATTCTTCTCCTTCCTTTCTCTCTCTTCGAACTGGTCTGAGCTATGCGAGGCTCCCGTAGTTCTTTCCTTTTCTTTCTCTCTCATACGCATTCACACCTCTCTTCATTGATCAATTCTTTTTCCTTCCTAGTGAATCAAATGGAAGTTCCAAATTTTAAAGTTCGACAATGCGATACTAAAAAACGATCGTCGTTCTGGCGATCGGAATCGACGGAAAAGTTAGGGCCGAAGAAATTTAAACAGATATCGAAAGAACAGATCGAATCATTAACATTAGCTAATACTACTTCTGAATCCTCCTTAATCAACTCTCAGCATCTTCATCTAACTCTATTCCTCCTTCCACTTCGACACAACGTTAATACCAATCGATTGCACCTTATTCTTCCGTGCATCCATCCGATCCAGAATATCTCACCACTTTTACGCCGTATCCCCAGGTCTTCTATTTCGAGATGGCGAATCTCTTTTTGAGGATTTAGAAGACGAGGAATCCCATCTTATTGATTTAACTCCATCTCCCGCGGAACATCAGAAATATTCCCCTCTTTAACCCTCATGCAATAATCTTCAGTCACATTATTCACATATTATATACAATTTTTATAATTTTCTTATTTTTGTAATCTTTATTTACTTATTATACAATTATTAGTTAAGTTAACCAGAGAATATTAATTGTATTACCGGGTAGGATTATCAAAGATTCACCCATACATATTTTCCCTCGTAAGAATCTTAACCGATGCCCTCCATACTTATGTAATACCCGCGCTATCACACATATATATACATGCTTATACAGATGCTTCTTCTCTTGTTGATGCTTCGTCTTCCGTTTTTTATTATGTATATCTTATTTTACCAATTAAAATCAATGTTTAATTTTAATTTTTATTTTCTTTAAAACTCTCGATCTTTTTTTCCCATCCCATTGATCGCATGAGGTGGATCTTTCCTTGGTAATAAGAATTAAGTTTCTTTATCAAAAAACAACCGACGAATGTACATCTACAGCGAAGTGTCATAGCGATTCTTTATCGTTGACCCAGTGTCGAGACATAAACAGTGCGTTCGACTCGAGATCACGTTTCAATGCCTGACTTTCGAGAGAGCAGCTGTTCGTCCTTCCGAGCCTACTCCATTCTTATTCGTTTAAATCTCTAATTCTTAATTTTACAGTTTACTCTGGGCTGGACGTAACATAAGCATTTTGATATAATCATTTCTAATTAGATATAAACTTTTTCTTCGAAAAAAATTTTAATATAATATCATATAATTGTATAAAATTATTAATATTTTAATATAATTACATGTAATCAGATATAAAGGTTTTACCCGAAAAAAATTTCAATATAATTTCATATAATTTGACATGAAGTTATAAATATTTTGATATTGATAATGATATTGATATTTTGATATAATTATATATAATTAGATCTAAACATTTTATCCGAAAAGAATTTCAATATAATTTTATATGGAATTATAAATACTTTGATATAATTGCATATAATTAGGTATAAATTTTTTAACTGAAAAAAATTTTAATATAATTTTATATAATTTGATATGGAGTTATAAATATTTTGATATAATTGCATACAATTTTTAATATTAATAGATCTCATTATATATAATTATATATAATTATATCTAATATGATATAATTATATATAATTAGATATAAACTTTTTTCTCGGATACGTATATCAATATATCCATAGCAGCATGAATTAATCTTTTATGCCAACGTATATTCTGAGGACTGATACGGCAAATGTAAATTTGCGAATTCGTCTTTCTAGTGCGTTGCTCCAGTGAAAAGATGGATTCACGACAATTTCATGAAAATATTGACCGCTTGTCTCGAACGTCAGGCAGACCAGATAACTCAGCCTCCAGTAAATCCAAATACTAACATCGTATCAAACTTCGAAAGTTTTGAGTCAAACAGAGAAGATTTTTCGCATTACAAACAACGATTGGAAAATTACTTCAAATTAAAGAATATATACAACAAAGATATTTGTGCAAAAGTATTATATTACTGAGTAGTATTGGATCAAAATATTATGAATCATTGACTGCCCCAAACTTACCAACAAAAAAGACATATGAATAGTTAATAGAATTATTAGAAACCTATCTATGTCCAAAGCTAAATGTAGTAGTACAATAACATCGTTTTCTATCATGTTTGCAAAAATCAGAAGAAAATATTGCAGCATACATCGCTGAATTAAAAAAATTCATCGTTACTTCTAATTTCAGATACGAATGTGGATGATTTATAGCAGAAATTTTCCTACGCGCACAATTTATTCGAAGACTTCGTGATACATCATTTCGAGAAAAACTCCTACAGACAACTGATTTAACCTTCAAAAAAGCAGTCGACTACTCTTGCATTAGAAGTATCAAAACTGGATAATCACGAAATGTCAGGAATTTCAGTAGTAAAAAGATCTTCAATCGAAAATGTGAATCATATTGCAAAACTATAAGGTAAAGCAAATAAACGTTCAAGCCAGACGGACAATTATAACCCGAGAAGAAGTCGTTCAAACAGCCGGTCGCATTCAAAAAGTAAAATAGATTATCGTGCTCTAGGTCTAAAAAATATATGTATTCGATGTGAACGTAATAATCATAAAATTCAAGATTATCGTGTCAATTATAATAAAGTAAAATGTCACTTTTGTAATAAAATGGGCCACATCAGGAAGGTTTGTATTTCAAATTTAATAAAGACAGGAAATGATAATGTACGTAGAATTAGTACAGAAGTGCACGGAAGTGACAAGAACTTATATAATACTAATAAAATTCGAGATTTCTATGGAATCAACACAATAGTTATTTACGAGAAATCGTCCATAAAATCAGAAAATTTATAAAAGAAATTTCATGTAAGAATCGACGGGAAAGTTCAAAAAGTTTAACGTGGATTCGGGAGCAGAATTTATTCTTTTACTCAAAGATTGTATTATGATGCATTGAAATTGTCAATACCAACCGACGGATATCCGGTTTCGTTCATACACAGGAGAAATTTTTCAACCAATAGGAGTTATGGAAGTTCCAATTGAATGTATTCCTAATTTTGGATGAATTCCAAATTTTACATTAAAATTACGCGTTAAAGCTAAACCGATATTCCTAAAAGCTCGAGATATTCCATTTTTCGAGATAAAGTCAATATTGAACTTGACACATTAGAAACTCAAGGCATTATTTCAAAAATTAATTGTGTTGATTGGGGTGCCCCTCAATCATTCCAGATGGATCGGTTCGACTATGTGTTGATTGATAAAATCGCAGTCAACCCTCAACTAAAAAGGATTCACTATTCGATTTTCAGGATTGATGATACTTTGAGCAATGGATGTAAAAAATTGGATGTAAAAAAATCTCCAGAAATGCAGAGTTCTTTTATACGCTTGATTTATTCAAGGCATATTTCCATGTATTAGTTGACAATGAAAGTAAAATCATTCAAACTATATCAACGCATCGAGATACGTATAAGATGAATCGATTATCCTTCGGAATTAAAATAGCTCTGAGTGAATTCCACAGAAATTTTAGATCAAATTTTGAATGGCCTCGAAGGCGTTACTACTTATTTCGATGACATTATTGTTTTTGGATGAACCTACAAAGAATGTAAACAATGTCTAATTTCTTGCATGGAAAGACTCAGAGCATACAATTTACATTTGAACCGGAAGAAACGCTAATTTTTCAAGCAAAAGATTTCTTATCTAGGATATGTCATCGCAGAAAATATAATTTCCAAATGTCCAAAAAAACTAAGGTCATCCTAAAGCTCCCAGGCCTAAAAATATCAAGGATGTAAAAAAATTTCTCGGAATAATCACGTATTATTTCAGGTATTACTTCATTCCAAATATTTTTACAATTATGTTATTCTATCAGGGAATTATTACAGAAGAAGAGGAGATTTTTTTTGATCATCGGCGTATGAAGCATTTATTAAATTGAAGAATAAAATTGCCAGTGATCGCGTTCTCGTGTCATATGATCCATCTCTTCCAATCACAGTAACATGCGACGCTAATCCAACGGGAATTACAGGAGTGCTTTCTCATATCGATGGCATTGAAAAGCCAGTAGCTTTTATTTTTCGTTTCTTTTCAACGACCGAACAAAATTACAGTCAATTAGATAGAAAGGCTGTTGCTATTGTTTTCTTAATCCAGAAATTCTACAGATATTTATATTTATTATTTATAATTCTTACAGATATTTATGGACGACCATTTACACTGATATCGGATAACCGTCCCTTAGTTAGAATTCTCCAGCATGATGCTAAGCTTCCTGCTATCACCTCTGCATGATTACTACATTATGCAACATTTTTAAGCAACTTCGACTACAAACATCGCAAAGGTGAAAGTCATTGCAATCAATTATTTATCACGCGCCCCATTAGAGATTATTTCAGTTACCAAAATGAAGATGAAGAAATTAACGGTCAAATAAATCAAATTTCAACTGGTTCGATTACAAGTGAAACCATAATTGAAGAAACGAATAAAGATGAAGAAATTTCAAAGTTAAGAGAAGATCTTGCATCTGAGGAGTTATATGACCCAATTTATAATTTGTGCATAATGATATTGTCTTTAGAAGTCGGCGTGTCTTTATATCTATAACGTTATTTCCTGAAATCTTGAAAGAACTACACTACACTCATCTTGGCATGTCTAAAATGAAGAATTTAGCCAAGCGGTACTGTTATTGGCGCAACATTGATAAAGATATCGAAAAATTGATACGATTGTGTCTGGAATGCGCAAAGAAACAAAATGAGCCCAAGGAGTTCATGCTGCATCATTGGGAAGATCCTGAAACTAATTTCCAACGTGTCCACATGGACTACGCAGGACCCTTTCAAGGACATCAACTTTTTATTCTTGTAGATTCCAAATCTAAATGGCCAGAAGTTAGAATATTACGAAAGAAAATCTAACATCGCTTCGACTATTCACTTTTTAGAGAACATCTTCAGCTCGCACGGATTACCAGAAGTATTAGTACAATGCGACAATTTTTAAAAGCGAAGAATACTCAATTTTGTCAAAGAAACGGCATTTTACAAAAATTTACTGCATCTGGACGTCCTACTAATGATCTTGTGAAAAGATACATACAAATACTTAAGAAGAAATTAAAAGCTATGGAACACGAATCAGATACAATAACTTCTAAAATAGAAAATATTCTATATCGTTTCCAAACAACACCTTTACAGCATGGTAAAAGTCCATCAGAACTTTACTTGAACAAGTAAATTCGAATCAAGCTAGATTTGCTACATCCTCCGCACATAAGTTAAAACTTTAGTTAAAAACCTAAGGTAAGACAATTAAGCATAGGAGAGTCCAATCGCGAACATATAGTGAAACTCAACGATGGAAGCTCGATATAATAAAGAAACTGGACGGACTGCATTATATAATACATCTAGATGAAGGATAGAAAATTAAAAGCCACATTGATTAGTTACGGCTGAGTGAGGCTCCCAGAGAGAATTCGGAAGCAAAATTAGTCCAGTTCGGACCAATGTCTAGGAACTGATATCCATTACCCGAATCAGATTATCAAAAAAAATTACAGCCACAGCCTGAAAGAACACAGCTTCCAGATACGGTCCCTATTTTGCCAGCGCAGGATAACCAAGTTACAATCGAGGAAAATATGCCAGGGAACCAGCATTCACTTCGCAAATCAGAAAGACCGCGGAAATCCCCAGCGTACCTAAATAACTTTGTTCCGAAATAAGGAGAATGTTTATTATATTAAGTTTTATATTAAGTATATATATATTCTTTGTTTTTTTTCTGCTTCTTTTATTATATTAAGCGTGGGAGATTATTGTATCTATTATCTTCATTGGTAAATTCCCACCATGCAATGTTCAATTTCGGAAGTAGACACCAGCGTTGTCTAGAAAAAGTGTGGTGCGGCAATTCGCGCGCTAAGATAGAATATGATAATATGATATACAAAGAGATAAAACTATATTTCATATTTAAAGAGGTCAACAATTCTTATTCCATTTCTGACAACGATAGAACAAGATAGAACAAGTATTTATCGAAAAGAGGCAATTACGATTACAACTTAAAGGAAATTTACTGATGAAGAAGAGTATGTTGCGGTTTTCCATGTCGCGAAATCTATTTGGCTACAATGAGCGAATGTGCCATTGCTCGAGTCGCTACAGAAGTTGGTAGGAGCTGAACGCTTAATATTGATCGACCTTCTCCATCGCCGGACTCCCTTCGCCGCTTGCATAGTTCCACCGCGCTGCATAGTAGAATCAAATAAAATTTCATGTTTCAAAAAAAGCGACAATCTCAAAATTTGAATCGATTTCAATGTGGATTTTTTTTTTAAACAAGAATTAACAAAATTTAGAATACATTTGTCAAGCTAAATTTTTATCTTTTGCTTTTTATTTTTCTCTTTTTTATTTAAATTAAACATAAAGAAATTAGGTTTAGAAAGGTTTCACTCCAATAATAAATAATTCTTTTAATATTTTATTTAATTTAACATTATAGGCAAATATTGATATTGAACTTAAATATTCAAATTCTGATTAGCTTGAAAAAAGCTATATAAACTAATACTCTTACTTCTTAGCGAATCTTACCTTAACAAATAGGATAAATTATCTTACCTTAACAAATAGGATAAATTGAAATAATATCTAATTTCAATAATATCTAAATAAAAACTATAAAAACTATTAAATAAGACTAAATTATTATTATTGTGTTATGAATTTTTTTATTAATTATTTTTATTAATTATTCATACCAAATTTTTATTAATTATCATACCAAAATAACAAATTTTGAGTTTTTACATTCTATTGGAATTGAAAAATGCTTCTATTCAGTACAAAGAGTACTTACATCATAAATTCTTGATTTATAGAAAAAATGTTATAGAATTATTTATAATTTATAATTTATAATTCCAATAAAAAAACTTATATTTGAGGAAGTCCAAGAAACGGCAATAAAAATTTTAAAGATTTTGGACAATTTCATCAAACCTAATAGATTTGTTAAAATGAAGATATTATAAATAAACTTTTGATCTCTTCAGATCCTTATATAAATAGTTTTCATACTGAATGGAAATATTCTCCAATTTCAACAAACTCAATGAAAACTCAAAATTTGTTATTTCATCATAATGAATCAATGGTCATAACCAATTAATAAAAAAATTAATAACATAATAATAATGTCTTACTTAATTCAATAGTTTTTATTTAAGTACTATTGAAATTAGGGACTATTTCAATTAATTATGTTCATTAAATAAAGATATAATTTAGTGACCTTACATCAGTCTATACATAGATTCTTTCAATCTATGTATAATATTTAAGTTTAATAGTTTAAGTTTAATTAAGTTCACTCTGCCAAATATTATCTATTATATGCTTATCTATTTTTCAAACTGAAAACTTTAGATATAATTTCATATCCGATTTAATAAAAAAAAGAAGCAAAAAACATTTATCTCGACATAATTGTTCTAAATTTCAGTTTTAGCTTTCATTTAAAAAAAAAATGAATTGAAAAATGAATTCGTATTGAAATCTGTTCAAATTTCGAGACTGTAATTTTTTTGAAACATGAAGTTTCATTTGACTCCCTGTATGACATATCAAAGCAATGCATCAGAATGAGTAACGTCGCGGAAGAGGCAATGAAACAACTCTCATTTTTGCGCGCGCGCGCAAAGAGAGAAACCGTGTAGCTTCGATGACGTTGGCGAGTAAGAAGTGATGGGATCGAACAAACGTAAGCGGTGGAGCACTGGCGCATCAGGAGGATTATTTGTATATTTACCAATGGCGTTGGAGGGTGTCGCCGCTGCGGTCCGACTTGCATTCATCGAGTGAGAGACCAACACTCTGGAGTGTCATGGGGATTCGAAAGAATACATGTATATATGTATATTGTAATATATGTATGTAATAACGTATTTAGAATAATACGTCAACAATACAATGATACATACACATATATACATATATATATATATATATATATATATATATGTGTGTATGTATCATTGTATTGTTGACGTATTATTCTAAATACGTTATTCGCGATAAATATTATCACATGCCTCGGTAGTCGAAGGGATAAGATGCCTGCCCGGTATTTTTATTAAATTAAAAAATAAAATTTAGTTGGCAATATCTTTTATTTAAAGAAAATAGAATCTAAGTATCGTGGTATGTTTGTTATATCATGTTTGTTATACCATGGTATGTTTATTATATCGTGTGTTTCATTTTAACTGCCCCAGGCAAATATCTCGAAAAATATGTTTCAGACAAAAGTTGTATTGTTTCGAGGGGAGCATAAGACGGTGCCATTAATTTGATCTTAAATAATTGTTTGAAGATCACATAGAGATCACGTTTAATTCTTAAATGGACCTCCTAAATTTTATTGCGTATTCTTATAGCATTATTCAAAAGTTTTCAAAAAAAATTTATAATAAAGTTTATTTTCATTAAGTACTTTTCAAGTTATGAGGTTTGAAAGTTAATATTTTGATAAAATACTAAATGTCTTGTAAAATATTCAGTTTTTTATAATCTTACCTTAATACTTTCATGTACAAAATAATGAGATAAATCAATTGGTGTAAAAAAACACAAGTTGCTTTAAAAAAAAACATGCATGTAATTTGCAACATGGTGTTGCATATTTTTTTTAAAACAACTTGTATTTTCTTTAGACTAATTGATTTATCTCATTATTTTGTGCATAAAAGAATTAAGGCCAGATTATCGAAAACTGAATATTTTACAAGATATCAAGATAATAAATTTTATTTTATCAATTATTGGCGTCAACTATATCGTTTTAAAAAAATAAAAATAAAACTCTAGATATCAATACATCTTTGCATCCAAGAATTTTAATTCAAGTTATATTATAAAATTACATAATCTTGTGTCTAAATGTGTGTTTAAATAATATATAATACTCAACTTTAATAATGTGCACCATTTGTATAAAATATTTGATATACAAAAAATAATGCCAAGAGGTTTTACATTATCTCAAAAATATAATATATAACTGCTTTTAAAAAATAAAATCCGAATAATAAGTATAAAAACGTTTTCTTTCTATCCAAGTGATAACAGTTATTTTATTTAATTTTGTTTTAAAATTTTATTATCAATTACTGACATCAATTATATCTTCTTAAAAAAATAAAAATAAAACTTAAGTACATATCTTTATACCTAGGAGTTTTTTTATTTCAATTCAAATATTATATTACAAAATTACGTAATCTTACTGATGTTCAAGTAATTTATAATATTTACCTCTAATAATATGTATCATTTGTATAAAATATTTGATATAAAAAAAAAATGGCGCCAAGTTATACGTACATTATTTCGAAAGTTTAATATACAACTGCTTTTAAAGAATAAAATCCATGTGATACATAGCTTTATATTTTCATTAAAGTCTTCTTATTCTAAAACTGAAATGATAGTAGCTCTAATTCTTTTCAAAAAATGATGATATCATGAAATTGCATTACCTGACTCAATTTAAATAATATGTATTCAATTTAAGTGATATATTATTTAAATAATATCATGTATACCATTTGTATAAAAGATTTGACATCAATAATTGGCGTCAAGATATGTAAATTATTATATAAATATTATTAAAAAATAAAATTTAAGTGATAGAAGTGATTTCAAAATTTAAAAGAATGAGACTTAATAATTATATATTATAAAGAATGTAATGCTTTATATTAATAATAACGTTTCAATAAATATATATTTTTCTAACTAATATAATATATATACTTAGTCTTAAGCGTATGTATATTGGATGCGTGAATATTCGTGTCTATATGTATTATTCATTCAGTTTATTTCATTTTATTTTCAATCTACGAATTAAGACAAATTATTTGTACTAAAGATTTCATATATTATTTTTTGTAATACCATATATCTCTATATCCTGTTATTCTCTTTCTTTTAATCTTTTACATTTTCAGCTTTACTGTTTCTTTCTATATCCTTCTATATACTTCCCGAAAAAAGTCTATATAATAATTATATATAATTATATCATATTAGATATAATTATATATAATTATATATAATTATATATAATGAGATCTACTAATATTACAAATTATATGCAATTATATCAAAATATTTATAACTCCATATCAAATTATATAAAATTATATTAAAATTTTTTTCGCGTAAAAAGTTTATATCTAATTATATGCAATTATATCAAAGTATTTATAATTCCATATAAATATAATTCCATATAATTCCATATAATTCCATATAATTATATTGAAATTCTTTTCGTATAAAAACTTTATATCTGATTATATGTAATTATATCAACATATTTATAACTCCATCTCAAATTATGTAAAATTATTGTGGTTAGGAGATTAATGTTCTCACTTTTTTTTTTAATTATAATATCTTATAATTATAATATCTTATAATGTTTATTACGGCTAATAATACAGGTGTTTTTGGTGTTAGTGTTCTACAGCAATTTAATCTTTGTTGGATCTTATTGTGACTTCGAAAGCCTGGGATCTCTGTCGTTGGAGATCACTCGGAGGAATTCGTCCCGAAAAGCTCCTCCAGACGAACACGGATCTCATGGCCTCTGCGCTTCCTCCTTCTTTTTCTGCCCGGCGTCCGTGGACAAGATGTTGGCGTCACGGAAACGTCCGATGTTAGCCGTGACGGAGTTGCAGACCGAGTTGGCGACAGAGGCTGTGGACTCGTTTGGACGGCCGCGTCGTTCGTTGGGTATTTATTCCAATAGGGGCATAGCCACGGACTCGTCTGCGTGGCGGCCGTCGTCCCCATTGTATGTGGAAACTTTATAGGGATGAGCTTCCACGTTAGGAAGGAGACACTCTGGTCTAAGAGAGTTTCTCCAGGTCGCTGAGGTGATGGTCGCGATTGTTGATGGAGACTTTTTTGTCTCGGTGTTTCCGCGGCAGAGCAACTATCGGGAGGTTATTGTTGTGGCTCTGAGAAGAGCCGTTGGTTCAGAGGTCCGAGGGAGCTCACTCTGTGATGGTGTATAGAAGCCCGGAGAGCTCACTCTGTGATAGTGTACAGAGGCCCAGAGAGCTCACTCTACATCGCAAAAAGGCTAAGTACGTTGGCTCCGAAAAGAGCCGTTTATACTTCTCTAACAGGCCCAGGGAGCACAGTCTTGTCTTCTCAGAGGTCCAGTGAGCACAGTCCGAGAAGTGAGAAGCGTGCTGAGGGCTTGTTTTCGTGCCCTTTATATATTACTCGTGACCTAATTTTAATCACGAGAAAGTCCTTATCTTCTTGCGCCGCATAGCGATGGCGCCGCGCACTACGGTGCTTATATTGGGTGTGCTCTTGTGGCATATTGCCAGGCGTACCGCCACAATTATATTAAAATTTTTTTCGAAGGAAAAGTTTATATCTAATTAGAAATGATTATAATATATCAAAATGCTTACAACTTCAAATTGAATTATACAAAACTATATTTCTTTTTCAAATAGAAAAAAACATTAAATTATATAAAAATTTATACATAATATATTATGATGCACCAAATTAAATGCATCAAACTACAAATAATAACATCTAAACGAGAGACATTTTCGAGATATTACGAGTTTAATTGATATTGTACGATTTATACGTATATACATATATACGAATAAATACATACTTTACAGACACATAATTTCGATCAAATATAAAGGATAAAGGATCCTTAAGGAAAATTTTAATATAATTACACTAGTTTACTTCATTTATTTTATGTTAAACTTAATACTTTATATATGATATATGATACTTTATATAATATATGAGATTGTTCATATAAATACAAGTATTATAAATAAATATATTTATAAAAATATATTAGTTTTTCATATTTACCACAAAAATGGACCCATTAAAAATTTGATCTAATTGTATTTAAAAATGTATAATTATATCTAATTATATATATATATATATATATATATATATATATATATATATAATAAAGAAATGAAATAACACACTATATATATATATATATATATATATATATATATATATATGTGTGTGTTATTTCATTTCTTTATTCATTAAAAATGACTTAAAAATGACGATTAAATGACAATATATTTATGATGATAATATTTCGTGACAAATGTTACATTTATTTTACGTCATTATTTAGTACACATAACGGATCCATTAAAAACTTGATCTAATTGTATGTAAAAATGTATAATTACATGTAATTTATATATATATATATATATATATATATATATACCCAAGTAGCAAGATGATGTTATTACGACGATGATTTAAGGTCATTTCTTGTTATTCAACGTCAGTGTACTAAATAATGACGTAAAATAAATGTAACATCACGAAATATTATCGTCATAAATATATCGTCATTTAATCGTCATTTTTAAGTCATTTTTAATGAATAAAAAGTGAAATAACATTATTAATTATTTTTCTTAATTATCTATAATATAACTAAATAAGAAAAATGTTTCCTATATTTAATACAGTTATGAACAAATTCATTAACAAGTAAATAAAATATATACAATAATTTATAAACATTTTCATAAGAATAATGATTCTTTTAAACATAATATAAGTTCACGGCTCTATATATGTAATTAAATTATCTACAAGAAGTACATATGCAATCGAGATTTTAAAATTGAGAGTATTTATACAATATAATAACATTCATTAATCAGATGTATCATATTTTAAACAGACATCCGGTAGTCACTTATTTGGTCATTTCAATAGCAGATTTCATCCCAATATCTAGGTTTAAGCAGCATCGAGCAGAATCTTCAAATGGATGGGTGATCGATTTTAGAAACATGTGATGATATGAGATGAAAAATGTTTCAGTTTCATCACTTTCTCTCATTTTTTTTCATTTTTTCTTTTTTTTTTTCATTTATTTTCTGTAAGGGTATTTTATGTCACATATATTATATATTTTCAGTATCTGTAGTCAATATCGGAACGCAATCGTAATTTTATCGTCATAAATATGCGTAATTTGATCTGTTCATATATAATCATAAACAATTTTATCTATTTATATAATTAGATCAGGTCAAAATCCATACATAATTAGATGTACAAAATTATATATAATTATATATAATTAGATATAATTAGATATAAACTTTTTTCCGGGTTAATATTTGTATTAAAATTACTTTAAGCTAAAGATAACACATTCAAAATTTCAAAATGTAGAAATAGAAAAAAACATAAATGGAAAAAATAGATCCAGTCGAATTGTTCACTACAAATGAAAAATTGGATATGATCCAAATATACGATTCTACAATGTAAGTACATATAAACGTATTTTTTAAAAATTGTATTAACCAAAAAAATCACAACATATTATTACAACAATAAGTTTATGTATGTTACTTCAATAATATAGATTCTTTTATATAACAATATATAACATTGATGAAATAATATTGATGTAATATTGATTTCACTGAGAAAAACTCATGTAATATATATGATGTAATATATATGTGGTTCGTAGTGTTTCATTCGATTTCATTTATTCAGAAATGTTTAAATTTTGAAATAATATAAAATTTATAAATATCTATTAGTTATTCTTTACTGCAATGCAAACATTGTTAGGCGGCAATAATCATATTCAGAGAATTTCTAAATGAATTAATGCCATTGATTAAAAGGCGAATTATATATTATATAATGTACATAATTGTTTCTGTTAATTCGTGTATATTTTCTATTTTTACGTGTAAATATCTTACATATGTACGTGACTTATCTGCACAAATACATTTCTCTCTCTCTCTCTCTCTCTCTCTCTCTCTCTCTCTCTCTCTCTCTCTCTCTCTCTCTCTCTCTGTCTTTGCTTAGGATCTTAAAAAAAGATTCTTTAAAAAGATTCTGTTAAAACGATTCTTCAAAGAATTCTTATAAAATAATATATTTTATTGTATTTTACTTTTATCTAATATTCTTATTTAGCAGGTAATTAACTATGTTTATTGTTAATTCGAAATAATATCATTGTGCTATCTTGCCTGTATTCGTAATGTATATCTACAAAAATTTCTGAAATCATGTCACAATAAATATATTTAATATAAATCAGTAAAAAATTTACATTGCAGAAGAAGATTGTCTTTTTATACAGTTTTTTGATATAAGCGACATTTCAAATTTTTTTCCTATAATTTTGTAAAAATAATGAAGAAATAAAACTTTTAACAAATAAATAGTGTAACATTTACATATTATATTAATTAAAAGTTTGAGCTTGTTACATTTATAAACTATAAAAAGGATAACTTCTTATGCTAAAACGACCACCCATCTAACTTGAAATCATCGATGCTTCTGATGATGTTGAGATGAAACCTGTTTAAATAATGATATAAGTAAATATAAAATTTTGAAAAAAATAAAACATGATAGGTATGTTAATGAATGTTATTATATTGTCATATAAATAGTCTCAATTTTAAACTCTTGATTGCATATAATTCTTGTACATAATTTATTATATACATAAAGCCGTGAATATATTATGTTTAATGAGAATCATTTTTCTTATGAAAATTGTTTATTGTTTAAATTGTTATATATATTTTGTTTACTTGTTTATAAATTTGTTAATAATTGTATTAAATATGCAAAATATTTTTCTTATTTATATATTATAATTAATTAGTTAATTAAAAAAAGATAATAATTAATAATGTTATTTCATTATTTATTTATTAAACATGGCTTAAAAATAACGATTAAGTGATGAGATATTTATGACGAGATAATAAATAATTTATGATGAGATAATAATATATCATGACAAATGTTACGTCTATAGAATATACGTGCACGATAGAAAGGCGTACGTATCATTTCCATACCTCTAACAAGGGGAGGACGCGGACTTGGGAACACCGATTTTGAAAAGACTTATATAGTTAAAATGTTCTACTAGAAGAGTACTTAAGTAAAAGTATAGGACGCAATATTCAGTTGTTTTTTTGGAGAATAATCGGTTTAAAGTTTATAGCATTCCATATATACCGGCCGCGTTAAACTCATTGTCACCGAGATTGGATAGCTCGAGCGCTCGGCCCTGTACCAATCTGTCCCGGGTTCGATTCCTGCCTATTATACTTTTTTTTTAATCTAAAAAATATTTATTTATTATATTATTATGTTAAATATGTATTATATTATTATATAAAATAAAATTTAATTAATTTAATTAACAATTGGAAAAAATAGGAATATTGTTGTACTCTCTCACGCTCTTGACGCGTATAAGAAGGAAATAGAAATATTATCATATTCTTTCGCGCTCTATGCACTGTGCAATCATCAAACATCTCCGACATTATTTAGTCACCACTCGTTATTGTTGATATATAATATGAATTTAAAAAAGTAAGCAGATATAAAAATAATGTATGAAGAAATTCGAAAATGATTATAGTCATATACTTTACTTGTCATACTCATAATGACCTGTTATATATTTTATAAGATTATAATAACTAAAGAGTCCAATAAATGAGTGAGAATAAGTACGAAATTATTTTCTTATTACAATCTTATTGTATATATTCCGACTCTTAAAAATGGAAAATTTACTATATTTCAGATAATTAATTACAAATTCAACAAGTTACGCATAAATTATAATATAAGCAAAAATTATGATATAAGCAAAAATATCAAAGAAAAAGAAGAGAAAAAGAAGAAATAATATAATTTGATTATTTCATTTATTATTTCATTTATCATTCAATAAATGTGTCTTGTCGAATTTGTAAATAATTACTCAAAACTGTGAATTTTTTAAAGATTTTCGAAACATATAATATATATTCGATATAATAGATATTCGAAACAATATATTACACATTTATACTGAGAAAATAATTTCATACACATTCTTATTATACACAATTATAACTTTTATACATAAAATTATATACGATTATATATAACGATTTTCGTTTCTCTTCATGCATTGTTAATGTCTGTTTATTCTTTTCAATTCATTCGCTATACTACGTTAGCAATAATAAACGATAATCAAAAGACGCTGGACCATCGCACAGCGTATACTGCGCGAAAAAATACGATAATATTTCTATTTCCTTCTCGTTCGCGTTGCAAGCGCGAGAGAGTACAACGATATTTCTATTTTCTACTCATGGCGCTTCGGTGCGAGAGAGTGATATTTCTATTCTCTTCGGCCAACCTAACGTTGTCGAGCGCACATGTATGTCTCGTCTTTTGTGTGCGTGCCTTGCGCACGTAAACCCGTCGCGGTATGGCAAAACAATTAAAATCGAGAGCGTAACACGAAGTACGTGTTCGGAAGAAAGCGCTCTTTTCATAACTATTTTATCCACAATTATATTCTTATAATTAATGCAATGAAAAGTGTCAATGCTTATGTCTATGTCGTCAGAAGCGTCTATTTGGACGGTACTAATAAAAATTATAATCAGAAACATCTGTTCTGACGGTACTTGCAAAATGAAATGAATGCCAGAAGCATCAGTTCTGATACTGGTTATTATAAATAAATTATATGTAAACAATCAGAGAGACAAGAAAAAAATTATCAATTGCATTCTCGTGAAAATGAAGAAGTCCATTTTATATTTCATATTACAGTATGATTCTAATAATAAAAATCAGAAGATCTATTTGGACGGTACTGATAAAAATTATAATCAGAAGCGTCTGTTTGATGTTACCGCCAAAAATGTATGCCAGTCTATTCGGATGATACCGATTATTACAAATGCATTATTTGTAAACAATTGGAGAGATACATACACACAAACACACACACACGCACGCACGCACGCACATACGTATACTGGAAGAATATGCAATGTTATCGCAAAATCAATTAAAATTATATATGTTTGTACTAGATATCATAGATAACTAATCAATAACAATAGTACAAATAGTTTCATGTCTTTCTATAGACATAACAAAAAGTCGCTTCATTACGTATGTGCGTATATACAAATAAAATGTTCTCTTTAAGAAAAATGCATGTAGTGTCCTTCGTATTCGACTTATAAGGATATTGGACATAGCGAATGTCGTGAAAAATGATTACTGCATTGACAATATGTATACAATATATACATGTGTTTTTATTTATTTAGTAAAATGATAAAAATTAATATGACAGTAAACGGAATTAGTCATGTCGATAATATAGATTTTTTTAAATTATTGATCGTTACCGATATTTCTTTAATTCCATTTAGATGGCATTAGCGGAAGGCCGTCGGAGTTTGTCCTTCGCTTTAGCATCCCCTTAAATACTAATACTTTATTTTTAATTTAGAAGATATTTTCAATTTAGAAGATCGTAAATTATTAAATTAAAAAAATTTAGAAATCTGAACTCATAATCAGAAAAATATTATATAAAATAAATTAATATAATTTGTATCAATTAGTAACTAATTATTAACTAATTTATTATTTTTAGAAAAGAATAATAAGCAGAACATTGTAAAAAACTCTATTTTTTTTTAAAAAAGTAAATGCAATGTGTAATGTTAAAATGTATATGTTTAATATGTAATGTTTTCATTTACAAATGCAAAAGAAAAGAATTTCTATATAAATAAGAAAGATTTTTATATATATATATAATGCGATTATATTGAAATATTTTTTGTGTTACGTGTTATAAAGTTGAATTATATATTTATATGTAAACGTAGAAACACATGTTTTATTATAAAATTAAATTATTTTATTCTGTAAACATAATATAAAAATAAATAATGTATATTATATAAATAAGTGAAGAAATTCAAATGCAATAGTAATTAATTGAAAATCACAATATACGTGAATTACAGTTAGGTGTTTTAACTAGACATTACAAACGCTGCGCGCGCGCTAATTATCTTTTTCAATACAAGAGCAAAAATTAATATAATATTATTAAATACTATAAATACTATAAATAATTCTGTTATACTATAATATTTTTAACTTCTTAATACACAATTTCAAAACGATCCTCTGTGAGATCAATACAATGACAGATATTCACGAAGTTAGCGCAGCGAGTGAATCAATCGGCATCGCGGAAAAGCGGCAACAATAATTTTGAGAGATGCGAGTATCATGCCTTTTCTTTTAGAAAGGAAAGGAGCATTCACAGCGATCAAAATAACATACAAAGAGTGAATGAAGTAGCAACTGTTTTTTCCATTATGGTGGATGGTGAAATTCCAGAAACTTATGTGACAATTTATAATAAAAATAAATAAAACATTATTAACATTATTAACAGGTCAATACAATGGATCGAAGTGTAGAACCATGGATTTATCCATTGGTATTGAATTACTTATACAATTAAGGTTGACATAATAATTTACAACGTACAGATAGTAATAAACGAATAAGTAGAGCTGCATATATAAAATATCGAATAGTTGTACCTGATAATTTTAATATTTTTATTATAGGAAGGTGATTATGTCAACAATGGTTGGTAGATAATTATATTAAAATTGAAAAAGATAAAATTAATTATTGTAAACAAAATCAAAAACAATTACGAGCTGAAACTTATCAAGGATTAATGGATTATGGCAAATGCTGCAAATAATAGTGATGCTCACATTGGAAAAATGATTATTCTTCCATCAACGTTTGTCGCTAATGAGCAGAATGTCTAAAATCGACGCATAAGACAAGACTTTAAGAATTCTTTAAGAAACATCTTTAAAATATTTCATAAAGAACTCTGAAAGATATCTTGAAATTATTTTACGCATCGATTTTAGAATTAATGTGTTATTATTTTGTTATGGTATTGTTGTTTTATTATTTTGTTCACTGGGATTGATTCGCCGCGTAATATGTTGCAACATTATCAAGATGCAATGGCTATAGTGCGAAAATACGAAAAACCAGATATTTTCATTACTATGACTTGTAATCCAAATTGGCGTGAAATTAAAGAAAATTTATTTCCGAATCAACAATCTGTAGATAGACCAGATATTCGTGCGTGTATTTAACATAAAAAAGAATTATTTGATTGATATCATTGTTAGACAAAAATTTTTTGGTGAAGTCCTCGCATACATTTACGTAATAGAATTTCGAAAAAACGTGGATTACCACACATACATATGTTGATTACGTTAAAACAAAACTGTAAGATACCAAATCTTGAAATTTTGATAAATTTAGTTTAGCAGAAATTTCAGATTCTAATGAAAATTTAATGAAACTTTACACAATATTGTAATGAAACATATTCATGGATTATGTAGAGATTGGTGTCTGATAAATAATAAATGTCAAAACCATTTCAACCTGAGACGACTATGAATGAAGATGATTATTCGCAATATCGTCGAAGAAATTACTATATGAAAGACCTGGACGATACATCGTTGATAATCAATATGTTGTTTTATTTAATCCAATGCTTTTGCTCTTATTTAACAGCCATATGAATGTTGAAATTTCAAGTATAAAATCTGTAAAATATTTGTACAAATATATTTATAAAGGTCACGATGCTGCATCTGTAATCATTGGAGAAAAATATCGATAAAACAATAATTCATGGCGAAATTCAAAATTTTATTGAAGCGCATTATGTTGGAGCATGTTAGTGCAGATTCATAGAAGCAGACTTAGCAGTTAGTGCAGACTTTTAAACAGACTTTTACAAGAAAAAAGTCATGCTATATTTTGTTTACTTGTTTATTTGCCAAATGAACAGTATAATAATTGATGATAATATTAATAATGATGTAATCTGCTTATTAATAATAATCTGCTTATTAATAATAATAATGATAAAATCTGCTGTAGAACAATAAACAACAATATTATTATAATAACAATATTATTAGATTATTTTGAATTAAATACTCGAGATGAAGAAGCGAGAAAATTATATTTATATAGTGACATTCCATCTCATTATGTATTTAAAAAAGTTATTAAAATTAATGATAAAACCATTAATCGTTGGGAAAAACTATTTTAATTGTATTGGTCGTATGTATTCCGTCAGTCCGTTTCAAATAGAATTATTTCATTTACGTATACTTTTATTACATGTTAAAAGAGCTAGAAATTTTCAAGAATTAAAAACTGTTAATAATAGAAGTATGTCCAACTTTTACTGCCGCATGTTTAGCATTAGGACTTACAGAAGATGATGATATCGTGCAATGAATGAAGCAAAAGTTTGGATGATGTCAAGATGACTTCGTAATTTGTTTGTACGAATTTTAATTCATTATCCAACCAGTTCATCCGAAAAAGTTATGGGATGGGATGGAATTTAAAAGAGATATGTCGGAAGATTATATGGAGACGATATGGACCTACAATAGGAATAAAGAAAGGAATAAGGAAAGAATAGGAATAAAGAAAGTTTATAATTTTAATGTCTATTTTCTTCAAACAAAAGGATCAAATATTGCTAATTTTCCTGAAATGGAATAAATAACAGAGAAACGAGAAACAGATAATAAAGAACAAATTCAAGAAAATATATCAATAGGTATGCGACAATATGAACGATTAAATGTAAAACAAAAAGAAATTGTTGATACTATCTTAATAGCAGCAGTAACTAACAATGATAGTACTTATTTTATATTATATATACTTAGTACTTGTTTTTATATTGATAATCCAGGTGATTTTTGTAAAACTTTTACTTATACAACTTTGTATTATGTACTTAAAAATAGAGGAAAAGTAGTAAATACTATGGCATTTATTGGCATTGCTGTGGCATTACTTCCAAATGAGAGAACTGTACAAAGTTTTTGGATTACTTGTACTTGTTGTTAACGATTCTACATCAAGCTGTAAAGTTAAATCTAAAGCTGATAAATTAAAATTCATAGATATTTTCATTATGGCATTATGTTTTATTAAAGCTCCTATGGCATCATGGCTCCTATAGTATGTTACGTATTAAAAATAATGGATAGAACATTACGCGATATAATGCAACATGATTTACATTTTGGTGAAAAAATGTTCCTTGGTGGAGATTTTAGATAATTATTACCTATTAAAGAGAGAGCTACACATGAAATTATAAATTTATCTATGAAATTTAGTACTTTATGCAAACAATTTAAAATATTTTCATTAACGGAAAATATAAAAGTATAAAATATCTTTACCAGCAGAAAGAGACTTTGCACAATTTTTATTAAATTTAGATAACGGTTTAAATGATTAATCAAATAATGTTCAAATTCCAAAAAGATGTATTAATTCAAGTATTAATTCAGATATGATAAAGGAAATATATGGGGACATTATAACACATAAAAGATATAAAGCTATTGCTAATTACGTTATATCTGCAAGAAATATCGATGTTATATCTGCAAGAAATATCGATGTTGACGAAAAAGTAGTAAATTTGTTGGATGAAACAAAATGAAAGAAAATTTATACAAGTATAGATATTCTTGAAAAGACTAAGACGAGAAAATACCTGAAATAATTATCTCATGACAGAATATCTCAACTCTTTAAACACAACGTATCTTCCACCACATAAATTACATTTGAGAAGGTATACTTGTTATACTAAAGGTATACTAGTGTTATATTTATTAGAATCTTAATATCAATGAAGGTTTGTATAATGGTAGCAGATTGTTAATTTTAGATTTGAATAATAATTTATTACGATGTGAAATTTTGACAAGTAATAAAACTGGAGAAATTGCTTTTCTTAATCGTATCACTTTGTATAATAAAAATATATACCCATTTACTTTTAAAAGAAGACAGTTTCCAATAAAATTAGCATTTGCTATGATTATTAATAAATCATAAGGACTTTCGAAAAAATCGCAGTGGATCTTCGTAAAGACATTTTTAGTCATAGTGTATGTTGTTACATTATTACGAGTACGTTCTTGGGATTCGTTAAAAGTTTATTTAAGAAATGATAATCTACTTAATCTAGTAAAAAAATTATGTTTATAAAGAAATATTTGAATGATGAGAGAACAGGGAGTTCGTACTTAAAAAAAAATTAATTGAGATGCATTATAAAAAATGTATTATATTTTTGTTTACTTTTATTATATGTAATAAAATAGAACGTAACAAAACACAAATTAAGTAGTACATGTATATATGTATATATAAATTAAAGTCAATAGAAAATAAAAATGAAACAATTCGAAATAAACATTAACAAATGAAATACTTACATAAATGAATATAGCGCAAATAATATACTTTTTTAATAAGATTGAAGTATAACGAAATTCGAAATGTTAGTAATTATGTGTACACACATACGCGTTTATTTTGTTTTTGAACATTGAATATTGAAAATATTATAAACATTCAAATCATAACTATTTTATATATTTTCTTATTATTGGTTCAAGACAGTTGCGTGCGCGCGCGCGCGCGCGCGCGCGCGTGTGTGTGTGTGTGTGTGTGTGTGTGTGTGTGTGTGTGTGGTACATATATATTTATACTTTTTAAAGTATAAATATCTGATACATTTACGCTTATAAATATATTATGTTGATATATTTATATTCATTTATTATATTATATTTAATTAATTTAAAAAATATTGAAAATATTAGAAACATTGAAAATGATGTCCGAGAAAAAAAGTTTGTATCTCATTATATATAATTATATATAATTTTGTAGATCTAATTACATATGGATTTTGACCTGATCTAATTATGCATACAATTATAAATAAATAAAATTGTTTATGATTATATATGAACAGATCAAATTATGCATACTTATAACGACAAAATTACGTTCCGATATTGACTGCTAGTACTGAAAATCTATAATATATGTGACATAAAATACAGAAAATAAATGAAAAAAAATGAAAAAATGAAAAAAAAATGAGAGAAAGTGATGAAACATTTTTTATCTATCATCGCATGTATCATCATATGTTTCTAAAACCGATCACCCACTCATTTGGAGATCCTGCTCGATGTTGCTTAACCTCGATATTGGAATGAAATCTGTTACTGAAATGATCAAATAAGTGATGAAAAATGTGAAATATAATAGATTTGATTAATGAATGTTACGATATTGTATAAATAGTTTCAATTTTAAAATCTGGATTACATATGTAATTCTTGTAGATAATTTAATTACATATATAGAACCGTAAACCTATAATATGTTTAAAAGAATCATTATTCTTATAAAAATATTTATAAATTGTTGTATATATTTTATTTATTTGTTAATAAATTTGTTCATTGTATTAAATATGGGAAATATTTTTCTTATTTAGTTATATTATAGTAATATTACAGTTATTATAGTTAATTAAGTTATATTACAGTTATTATAGTTAATTAAGAAAAGTAATTAATAATGTTATTTCATTATTTATTCATTAAAAATGACTTAAAAATGACGATTAAATGACGATATATTTATGATGATTATATTTCGTGACAAATGTTACATTTATTTTACGTCATTATTTAATACATTGACGTCGAATGACGAGAAATGATCTTAAATTATCGTCATAATGACATCATCTTGCTACTTGGATATATATATATATATATATATATATATATATATATATATAATTAGATATAATCATACATTTTTAAACACAATTAGATCAAATTTTTAATGGTCCATTTTTGTGGTAAATATGAAAAACTAATATACTTTTATAAGTATATTTATTTATAATATTTGTATTTATATGAATAATCTCATATATAAAATATTAAGTTTTTCATAAAATAAACGAAGTAAATCAGTGTAATTGTATTAAACTTACAATTTTCCTTAAGGATCCTTTATCCTTTATATTTGATTGAAATTATGTTTGTAAAGTGTATATTTGTATATATGTATATACGTATCAAATCGTACATACATATATACAAATATACACACGTATCAACTATATACAATATCAACTAAACACAATATCAACTGGTAATATCTCGGAAATGTCTCTCGTTTAGATGTTATTATAGTTTGATGCATCTAGTTTGATGCATCATAATATATTATGTATAAATTTTTATATAATTTATTGTGTATTTTTCCATTTGAAAAAGAAATATAGTTTTGTATAATTCAATTTGAAGTTGTAAGCATTTTGATATAATCATTTCTAATCAGATATAAAGTTTTTACCCGAAAAAAATTTCAATATAATTTTACATAATTTGACATGGAGTTATAAATATTTTGATATAATTACATATAATTAGATCTAAATATTTTATCCGAAAAGAATTTCAATATACTTTTATATGGAATTATAAATACTTTGATATAATTGCATATAATTAGATATAAACTTTTTACCCGAAAAAAATTTCAATATAATTTTATATAATTTGATATGGAGTTATAAATATTTTGATATAATTGCATATAATTTGTAATATTAGTAGATCTCATTATATATAATTATATATAATTATATCTAAGCGCATGTATTGTGCTAATCCTTTATAAAAAAGGAGATGGATACTCGCAAATTTCAAAGTTTTGTTGGCTCTTTTCCGCGATGCTGATCAGTACTCTCACGGCGTTTCGTGAGCAACTGTCATCGCATATTTTGACAGTTCTGCGTATCGAGGGGTTAATAATTTAGCATAATGATGTACAACATTAATAATAATTAATAAATTTTTAAAAAATTACATCATGATCTTACTGCGTTTACTTCGCGAGATATTGTTTTCGTGACATTTTGACAGAACAAAACGTCAAGTAAGAAAGAAAGAATTTTTCAAAACCGAAAATTGATTCTGCATGCAATTTGACGAATTTGAATAATAGTATATAAAATTATATATATAAAGAATATTAGTACAAGTATCCAGTTATAACCGAATAAGGATTATTTTTATATATGACTTTTTTATTGAAAATATTAAATCAATTATATTTCATATAATATTTCATATAATTATATTTCATATAATTTGTCTTGAATTTTTAAATGTTGATGATTGTAAGAATTACATATAAGAAAATATTGATCGACATGTAAGAACATAATCAATTAAAAATAAGCTTTATTCGATTAGAGCTAGATATTCATACTAATATATCTTGAGTGATCTTAAGACTCTTGAATAGTCACCGCGCTCATATTGGAATTGTGACGTCAAGCGAAAAATGATACAATAAAATTTATTGCGGTAGTTTTGCAAATAAAAACTTTGACTAAAATGACATCTAATATGACTTTAAGTATTGTAAAAATGGATTGTTGCTAACCTTTCCCTTTCTGATAATCAATAAATAATTTTAAAAGGCACGTAAAGTTTGTTCAGGCAGAAAACGCACAATTTGACAAGAAGTGAATAAAATGCTTTTACATGTAATGTCCGAAGATAATTTTAGCTGCCGCCCATTTTTACGAATCTAATAAGTATGAAACAAGTCACATCTGCACAATTAAGAACGGAAATAATCGGACAATAACGAAAATAACTGCAATAAAAAAACTTCATTGTCCGCACGTTTATATAAGAATGAACAAGGATAAATGAGTTTCTATTTTTCACTGCGACAGTACATCGTTACCGTCAAGGCGGAGTTCTTCGTTGAGTACTTAAGAGTCTTAAATATTTTAAATCATTTTTACGTATATCAAACTGTGCGCCTAATAAATTCTTTTAACAATTTTTTTTAGAGGGAAAGTTTTATTACTGATCATTTTAACATCATTTTAACATCATTTTACATTAAATGCTTGTTACATTATACTCAGCGTTTCGTTCGAAGATGACCTGTAGTACCATCAGTTATGCAAAAATTCACAACGTTCAAAGTGATAATTTTTATTATTTTCGCGCCCTTTTACGACTGTAAATGATACCCTTTTCAACTTCATATCATTGTAGGATGTCTGATTGTGAGAAAGAGAGAGAGAGAAAGAGAGAGAGAGAGAGAGAGAGAGAGAGAGAGAGAGAGAGAGAGCGCCTGACGTCCGATGGAAGAAATTGCGGCATCACATAAGAGAGATCGGCGTCGTTTGATGGAGGCAGCGGCGTCATGCTTTGAAGACAGCGGCGTCTTCAGCAAAATTGGCAGTAGCGTTCGACGTCCGACAGACGCGATCGGTGTCGTTTTACATAACGTTTCGAGATGCGTAGTCCAGATTTTGGAAAAACATTGTAAAATTGTGTACGTACGTGTATGTGAACGATGTATGTGTGAGTCAAAGGATATAAGAAGCAATGAGCGCGAGGAGCGGCAGAGAGTCGAGAGACAGAATCTCGCGCAGAGAGTATCGTAAAGTAACGAGTAACGAATAAATGAAGAAGTTTGTAACTGATTTTGTACCCATCTTTTAATATATTATATTATAAAATATAATATCCTTAATTCCTACATAATTATTGGGGGCTCAGCCGGGATAAAGCCAGTTTAGTCTACAGTGCAACGAGCTTTGTGAGTGACAGATAATAATTCTGTGAGACTAGTAAACTCAAGACAGACAATATGAGTGCTAGATATGCAAGTAATTTGACGATGGTAGAGCTGAAGGAGGAACTGAGGAAGCTGGGGCTACCTTATTCAGGCAGTAAGAATGACTATACGATTAAATGGTTCGGTTTCTTCCGGTGTGTGGATCGAGAAGCAACCGGAAGTTTCAGTGGCTGAAAATTTAGAAGAAGTTGCTTGCATAATGACAAGCGAGAGAAGCACTTCCGGGGCTGAAGCAAAATTGGAACATCGTCCTCGAGACACACGTATGCTTGAAATGGAATTGGAGATATTGAAATGAGAAATAGAATTGTTGAAGATTCAGTCGCGGACAGCCGTTCGTGCGTCGGATGCGTGTGCAGACACAGAAAGCAGGTCAATGCAACCCAAAATTAATATGAGTTCCATAGCCGAACTTCTCGCTACGTTTGATGGTACGACGAGTAATTTTGAAAATTGGGAAAATCAGTTAAGATTGTTGAAGCGCACCTATCAATTGGACAATGAACATTGTTACTGCGCAACTCGGTATTCGAAAACTATTATTTTTTTGTTCCCCTTTGTCGAGCGAATTTTAAGTCGCATTATTTAAGTAATTCAGGACATCCCTTCCTTTTTTTTCTTTCTTCCCGACACACTTTCACTTTAGGACTCCTGTCCAAACAATTCATAACACATCATCACATTTTTCAAAATTCTCACGTAGTTTTCCCTTTTTAGAAAACCGTTATATTCTTACATCAAAACGCATCGCGTTATTGGTTATTACATTAGCAAAATTCCGCCTACCTCATCTTGGACGAAGATTCTTCCTGAACACGAAGTTCAGTTCTCGTCAAAAACTCGAAGGAAAAACATCACAATCTCGTCAAGTGTATCGTGTGCGAGAAATAAAATTCAACCTTACAACAATCCTATGAATTCTCTGAATTCTTAATTCCTTTATACATTACGTCACGACTCACGTAACAAACTGGTGGCAGCGGTACCGAACCATTTAAGAAGGTTGAAGCGTCTACCAACTCACTCTGTTTTGCCAACAAGACTGAGTTAACGAAACAAAGCACGAAGGAAGAGAACACAGTCAATCAAGATTAAAATCGAAAAAACTTCGCAATCTAGTAGAAGATCAAGATCTGGTTGACGATTATTGTTCCCACTTGACAAAGGTGACAATAGGCACGATTATTCCTCATAATTGTACGATTTGGACTATCTATAGTCCGATGAAACCCTGGTGAATTGTGGCATAAAAGCAAAAAAAAAAAATCGCTTGAGGTAAAAGGCATTAAGAAGCCGATACGTCGCAGGTGGAAACCCCGCAGTGAGCATGGAAAAGGACCACGAGACATCCCGGAACGAAAGCAAATATCTTTTCGAGACAACGCCGACGGCAACGACGAGACTCCGTGGACAACTGACTCGTAAAAAGGACTTCATTGAACGACGGCATCCTGAACAACCTCATCGAACGACGAAATTTTGCATTAGCGATGAATATTTCCCAGACAACCATGTGTTACGTTCTGCTGTTACTGTAAGTCTTACGAAGTCATATGAGTTATAGAAATTCCAAAGCGCACTATAATAGATAGTTCCGAAAGCTCTATAAATAATAGTTTCGAGTCCGATTATATATCTTTGAAAAAAAAACCGACAATTACGAACGACCGAGCGTCATCACTAGTATATATTATGGATGAACTAAGCCGTACTCGTGACCAACAAAATCGAAGATCTTCTACTTCGACAAGCAATAGTTATTTTTCTGTTCGTCATAACTCACTTTTGCCGGTCTTTAATAGTACGAATGCTCCGGTACATCAATTCACATCTGACTTTAAAGGAGTCCTCGAATTAATTGAACCAGAAGAAAGATTATTTTTCTTTAGAGCTGTTTTACAAACTAAATTAACAGGAGACGCTGCGTTAATATATACCATAGGTCAATATATACCATAACGAATCCCGACGAATTATGTAGCGCGTTAGAAAAAGAATTCGGTAATTTCAAATCTTTTGATAATTGGGAATTGGAAATAAATAATCTCAGATAGCATAGGAATGAATTCTTGGAGGAATACATTAATAAAGTAAGAAAATTAAATTCTGAAATGATTGTTGCGATTTCTAACTACCCTGATCCGACGGCAAGAACAGGACTAAAAGTATTTGCTACTAATAAACTAATAGATCATTTTATTATTAAGTGGATTGCATAGACATATAGGGCAACATCTTTTAGTGCAAAAATTTAATACTTTAGAAGACGCGATAGAAAGTACTGTTAGATTTGTTAGAAAATCTCAATGTCATACAGACAGACTTAAATTTAATAATCACAATCAATCAAATTATGTAACTTGCAATTATTGTAAAAAGATCGGTCATTCCGAAAACGAATGCAGGAAAAAATATTTTAATATGCAAAACCGAAATACAAACTCAAATTTTCCACACAATAACCACCGCTATAATAATCGCGAATTTAATACTGTGCAAAACTTTGACAATGATTCAAGACCCAGATTTAATAATAATAATAGTAATACACAAACTAATAATTATCAAGAAAATAGTAGACGAAATTATAATAATCGAAATAACCCTATCAACTCACCAAATAATTACTATAACGGCAATACATCTATAACGGCAATCAATCTAATAATTCGCATTTAAACTACCAAGGCCAAGCGAAGAGTGCGCAACGCTTAGGCCAATCAACGAGTCGCGCGAATCCAATCCATAATAGAAACAACGCAAGAACATACACAATCCGAACAACTTCCCGAAATCTTATCATTATCCTCTTCGACGAGTTCACAAATCCATCAGATCAATTCTTGTTAGATACGGGCGCTGATATTAATATTATTAAAGCAAGTTCTTTACTTCGCGACACGTTAGTATATTAGGATAACAAAGTCGAAATTCAAGGCATAACAGAAGAAAAGCAACAAACTCTTGGGACAGTATACTTAAACTCGGAAAACGGAGTTCATGAATTTCACGTAGTACCTAGCAAATTTCTATTAAAAGAACAGGGAATTATAGGGTCAACCTTTTTACAGCAGGAAAATGCAAAAATAAATTTTAAAAAGCGAGCCGTTACAATCAAAAATAATATATCCATTAGAATTTAGTAATATAGTAACCCTACAAGCTAGAAGCATGTGTTTATGCACAATTAAAACAAAACAAAATAATATCGGAAAACGGATTAATAAATCAACAAGAAATTTTGCGTGATGTTTTCCTTATAAATAATATTGTAAAACTAATAATGAAACTCGTACGTATGTAATTAACATAATGGAAGAGAAAATTAACATCGAGATACCTGCAATTAATGTAGAGCCAGTGTTAATCGACACGAGCCCGAGGGACAGCCCTACATACTCTATAGATTCGGTTATCTCAAATAATTTAACGGATAGATTGAAAATATTGAAAGAAAATTTACGACTAGATCACTTAAATAAAGAAGAAAAGTTCTCTATACTACCAGTTATCGAAAATTATAATGATATATTTTATTTACCGGGAGATAAACTAAAAGATACAAATAGAATTACACATTCCATTCCCACCACAGATGACACTTCGATAGTTGTAAAACAATACAGATACTCTCCTGTTCATAAAGAGGAAACAAAACAACAAGTAAATAAACTGCTTGATTAAGATATTATTCAGCCTTCACTTTCTCCGTTTAATTCTCCGTTATGGTTAGTACCGAAAAAACGCTGATGGTAACAAAAGATAGAGATTGGTAATAGATTTCCGTAAACTAAATAAAAAAAAACAATCGGGGACGCATACCTTTTGCCAAACATAACGGACATTCTTGACCAGCTAGGTAAAGCCAGATACTTCTCATGTTTCGACTTAGCTTCGGGTTTTCACCAAATTCCTATGAATCCACAATTAAAACCGCCTTCAGTACACCTAATAATCATTATGAATATAAAAAAATGCCCTTCGGTTTAAAGAATACTCCCGCGACATTCCAAAGACTAATGGACAACGTTTTAACGGGTTTATAAGGAAACATTTGTTTTGTTTATTTAGACGATATCGTCATTTATGCGGAATTATTGAAAGAGCATATTGAAAAACTTATTCAACTCTTTAAACGATTAAGAGAAGCCAATCTTAGTCTACAACCGGACAAGTGTGAATTCTTCAAAAAAGAATTACTTTATCTAGGTCATATAATTTCTGAAAACTGTGTCAAACCTAACCCAGAAAAAATAAAAGCGGTAAAAGAATATCCCGTCCCGAAAAACCATAAAGAACTCAGTTTTTAGGTGTTGTAGGATATTATCGACGTTTTATAAAAAATTTTAATGTAATTACCCAACCTTTTACATCATTTTTTAGGAAAAATATACCATTCAAATGGGAAATGCAACAACAAATAAATTTCGGAAAAATCAAAGAATTATTATTGAACGAACCTATATTACAATATCCGGATTTTAATAAGGAATTCATACTAACTATAGACACGAGCGACGAAGGAATTGGCGCGGTTCTATCACAAGGTAAAGTTGGATACGATCTTCCTATTGCTTACGCTTCCCGGACACTTAACAAAGCAGAACGTAATTACGATACCACAGAAAAAGAACTTTTAGCCATCGTGTGGGCTACAAAATACTTTCGACCATATTTGTACGGCAAAAAGTTTAAAATAATAACCGATCATAAACCATTGATTTGGCTTTTTAACGTTAAAGATCCATCGTCGCGTTTAATGCGATGGAGATTAAAATTAAGATTAGAAGAATAAGACTACGAAATTTTATACAAAGAAGGAAAACAAAACACTAATGCAGACGCTCTTTCTCGAATACCGCAAATATCAGTCTTACAAAGTAAAGCTTCGAGTAGCAATCACGTAAATCCTAGTTACAGTTTATTTCTACAACATGCATTAAATGATTCATTATGGAAGACAAATAATATAATTCCTCAGATTTCAGACAACATAAAAGGATTATTAGTAAAAGAAGCGATCCCTTCCCCAAAAATTACACTAAAATCACACTATCAAAAATTGACGGAAATAAAGCGAAAAATATAACATTAACACTAGGAGATATTAACGTAATAAAAAAGAAACGCTCAACCGAGATACATCTTATTACACGAAAAAATAAACAGGTACTTGTAAATCTAGAAACTATATTCGAGTGTTTAATTAAATTAAAAGAATATGCTATCTCGAATAATCAAATGATAATATCAATAGCTCCCATAGGAGATATTACAAATAAAGCAAGAATCACTCAAATGATTAAATATATATTTAAAGACACACCAATTAAAGTATTTTTATTAAAATCCGTACCTAAAGAAATTACTGATCCGAATACAAAACAAGATATACTCAAAGAATTACACAATTCAAAAATCGATAGTCATAAAGGCGTCACGAAAACATTAAAACGAATTCAACAATATTACTCATGGGATGAAACAAGACGTGAAAAAATATATAAAAGCTTGTCACGATTGCCAAAAACGAAAATTAGTCCGCGAAAAGACGAAAGCTCCTATGTTAATTACAGACACGCCAAGCGAGGCATTTCAAAAAGTTGCGATAGATATTGTAGGACCTCTACCGGAAACAGAAACTGGGAATAAATATATATTGACGACGCAGGATCAGTTGACAAAGTTTTGCTATCCATTATCAGATACTAACAGTACAACGATAGCTAATATAATAATTAATAAATTTATTTATACTTTTGGTTCATCTGCAGAATTGTTGTCTGATCAAGATAGTAACATATCAGAAGAAATAATGAAGGAAATTAGCAGAATTTTTAAAATAAAACAAATCAAAACTAGCGTTTATTATCCACAATCAAATGGATCATTGGGACGTTCTCATCATGTACTAGCCGAATACTTAAAACCTTATATTAATGAGATTAGAATAATTGGGATTCGTTTCTAGATGCCGCAATGTTCTCATATAATACTTCGTATCATGAAAGTATAAAGATATCTCCTTATGAATTAATATTTGGTCGCAAACCACGGTTACCTTCGACTCTTGTTGAGCCACGACAAGGAATAACACATAGAGAATTTCTCGTAGATTTAGTTGAGAGAACTGACTAACTTGTTTGAAAAAACACGCAGCGGAAAATCTCCAAAAAGCTAAAGAATCGGCTAAACAATATTATGACAAATGCGTAAAACCTTTAATACTAGATCCTGGAGACTATGTTTACATACTCCACGAAACAGTTAAAACAGGCAGATAAAAAATTAACGGATCAGTACGATGGTCCATTCGAAGTTTTGCATCGAATAAACGATGTTAATTATGAAATTAAAAGAGGTAGACATAATCAAATCTTACATGTCAATAAATTGAAACGCGCATATTTCTCTTTGCAGGATAATAAGGATGGTTAATTCGGAAACAAACCTCTTCGTTAATCAACCGCTAGAGAAATTAGCAGGGATTTATTTCGAAAATTTAGGAGAATTACATATTTTTAGAGACCATTGGAAATTTGTAAATTATGTAAACCTTGCGCCATTAGAAGAAAAAGAAGAAATATTAAAAATTTATACTAATAAGATAGATTTTTTGTGTTACATTATATATAACTTCGGGCGTACATGCTCGGGAGCGCAAGAATTACAGCGCTTAAAACGTAAGATAGCAAGTTTAAAAATTAATAGAGAAACCATTAATGATTTAATAGGACGAGCCGATGATATAAACGAATTCAAGCGCAGATCCACGAGGAGTTTTTGATTTTGTTGGTCAAATAGCGAAAATTCTTTTTGGTACACTAGATTCATCCGATGCAGATTATTTTAATGAACAAATAAATCTCGTATATAATAACTCACGACAACTAACAAATCTATATAAAAAACAAATAAGTATTATCCAGTCTTCTATTGGTAATTTTTCAAATGCTTTTACGGCAAGCAAACAAAAATTTAAAGAAATAGATTTTAACTTAAATACTCTTAATAAAGAAATTTTAAAGAACACGAAAACGTTATCTGATGTACAGATGTGACGTTCAGATAAATACCAAAATTAATTCATATTTTATGGTGTTCAGAAATGATGCTTGAATACGAATTAGAATTAGGAGTATTAACAGACGCCATATTACTAGCACGTCGAGGCTTAATTCATCCAAAAATACTCACACCAAAAGAATTGTTCAATAATTTAAAAGCGACCCGATATGCGTTAGATGATAAGTGATTGCCTGTAGCCTTGGAATCTAACGAATTTACTAATCTAATAGATGTTAGCGACATAAACGTATTTTATAAAAATCATCGATTAATTTATGTAATAGAAATGCCGTTAATCGAACAAAAAGATTTCACCTTATATCACACGATCCTACTACCAATCAAGCAGGGCGAAAGGAGTATTTATGCGTTCATAAATCCAATTTATACCTAGGTATTAGATCCGATAAACAACTGTATACTCATCTAACGGAGCATGATGTATCTAAATGTAAGAAAATTAATAACGTGATGATTTGCAAACAAACGGATTCATTATATCAAATTTTGGCGATTCATAACTGTGAATCTGAATTATTAAGATCAGCTAGATTAAAAAGCATATTAAAAGAATGCGATATCCGAGTAATGAGAATTCACAACACAGTTTGGTATCAATTAAAAACTACAAACTCATGGCTATACACTGCTCCTCGTAATGAAACTCTTCATATTTTGTGCGAAGATAACAAACCACGACAAACCCAATTATTCTCTACCGGACTTATTAAATTATCGGCGAATTGCGATGCCATTTCAGATAATGCTCTGTTACGGAGTCGAAAAACGGAAATTATTAATACCATTGAAAAAGACTTCATACCTAATGTTAAACTTAATACGAGCAAATTATGCGAAGACCTTAAGAAACATAATGTAAACATTTCAGATCTCCCTTTATTAAATATTGATAAAACTCCTAATTTAGATGTCCATTTATTAAAGACAGCGAGCATTGCTTTAGACGAAATTTATAGAGAAGCGGAGGTATTAGGTAAACATCATCGGACAGAAACGTTTTATCGAAAGGTAACTAGTTGGTTTTATTATATATTATATACCATTGTCGGTCTAATTATTTTGTATATAATAGGGAAATGTTTATTAATAAGTAAAATCATTCACATTATTAAAGTCTGTTGCGTACCAAAAGAAGGTTGTACTCAATATTTTTACAAATGTTTCATTTCAACAATAATGTTAACACCCGCCATCCGCAAGATAATAATCGACAGGTTACATTTACTGCGATTCCTACTGAATATAATGAACCCTCCCAAGGTAATTTAATTTTAGAACCCAAAAGAAATACAGAGACACGCCGACGTCGTTCTTGAAATGATCGACTTTCAAATCTAATTTAACGTTAATTGTAAGTCACGTATATATATAAGTAATATCTGCGTATGATTATACTAAACTATTAAGTAATTAACTTAGAGTGTGTGTCGATATGTTATAATTGTAATTTTAAGCCACCATACTGTCACGTTCAGATTATTATTATTAAGCTACGCAAATTGACTATAATTATATCTACGAAACCCGAATGTATTTTGCGATATATCAAGAAGGATCTTCAATTTAAGGGGGGAGTTGTTACGTGCCGCAACTCGGTATTTGAAAACTATTATTTCTTTTTGTTCGCCTTTGTCAAACGAATTTTAAGTATCGTGTTATTTAAGTAATTCAGGACATCCTTTCCTTTTTTCTTTCTTCCCGACACACTTTCACTTTAGTCCTGTCCAAACAACTCATAACACATCATCACGTTTTCCAAAATTCTCACGTAGTTTTCCCCTTTTAGAAAACCGTCTCAATCGTTATATTCTTGCATCAAAACGCGTCGCGTTATTGGTTATTACGTTAGCAAAATACCGCCTACCTCGTCTTGGACGAAGATCCTTCCTGAACACGAAGTTCAATTCTCGTCAAAAACTCGAAGGAAAAACATTACAATCTCGTCAAGTGTATCATGTGCGAGAAATAAAATTCAACCTTACAACAATCCTATGAATTCTCTGAATTCTTAATTCCTTTACACATTACGTCGCGACTTACACGTAACAGCATGCGAAAATATTAATTTGTATGCGACTAAGAGGAAAGGCACAGGAATGGCTACATTCAAGAGTTGAACTTGTGGAAGTATCTGTGGAAGCTCTACTTGATGAACTTAAGACTATGTTTGATCATCGTCCCAATAAAATACTGCTGCGTAAAAAGTTCGAGGAACGTGTATGGAGAAAGGGCGAAGTATTCAGTGATTACGTGCACCAGAAGGTCATTCTTGGAAATCACGTTCCTATACAGGACGAGGAGTTTGTCGAATATATTATCGATGGCATTCCTGATCGCATATTAAGAGATCAAGCGCGAGTCTCAAAACAAGAGCAGCATTAATGGAATCGTTCGAGCGAATCACATTGTGGGACAAGAAGAATAAGAAATAGCGAGGAAAAATCAGGCCGAAGATGGACATGAGCAACGAGAACAAGAAGAATGAGCAAAGGAAGAGGAATTGCTTCAACTGCGGCTTGTTGGATCATTATGGTAAAGATTGTCCAACGAAAGAAAGTGACTCGAAATGTTTTAAGTGCGGTGGGCGCGGACATATCGCGGCAAAATGTCCTAAACATGAGCGAGTGGACATGAAGGACAATTACGTCGCAACGCAAGTAACACAGACAAAATATAGTAAAGAGGTTGCGGTAAACGATCATAGTGTTGTCGCGTTAGTCGATACCGGGAGCGATTTATGTCTTATGCGTGCAGATCAATATTCTGACATAGGATTTCCTCCGTTAGATCACAAAGAAACGCGATTCCGTGGCGTAGGGCTAAGAGAAAACGTAACACTCGGAGAGTTCTGTGCAGAAGTGTCAATGGATAGGCATTCTTACCCCGTTCTTATTAGAGTTATCGCTGACAATGTAATTAATCATAGGTTTCTTATCGGCACTGACTTTTTAAATACAGTTGAGTTGCGTATAAAAGGCGGAAATGTATTGATTAATCCTGTAGAGAATACGATTACGAAAAATACATTATCTGAAATATTTCAAATAGATACAGGACGCGAAGAAACCGATAAAGTAGATTTGACAAACATTTCAAATAACGAGCATCGAGTAGCCCTCGAAAACATTATGAGTAATTATAGACCGGTAAAGATTAAGGAGACTAACGTTAAAATGTCAATCATTTTAAGAGACGAAGAACCGTGTACAAGCTCAACGATTATCAGCGATAGAAAGAGAGAAAGTAAATAATATCGTTACTGAGTGGATTCGAGACGACATTGCGCAGCCTTCTTTATCCGACTATGCGAGCCTTGTGATTCTGGTCGAAAAAAGGGAGGGAAGCACTCGATTATGCGTGGATTATAGACAGTTCAATAAAAAAATTATACGCGATAGATACCCGCTTCCACTTATTGAGGATCAATTAAATTTTTTGCAAAATGCGAGATATTTCAATACATTAAATTTGAAAAAAGTTTTTTTCATGTTCCCATAAATAAGGATAGTCAGAGATATACGGCTTTCATAGTGCCAGACGGACACTACGAATTTTTGAGAGTGCCATTCAGGTTTTGTAACTCGCCGTCAGTTTTTCAGCAATTCATAAATGCAACTTTCAAGGATGCGATACGCGATGGGATAGTGTTAACCTATTTAGACGATTTAATAATCCCTTCCGCGAACGAAATTATGGGAATAAAGAATCTTGAAGTTGTATTAAAAATTGCAAGCGAGGCAGGATTAAATATTAACTGGAAAAAATGTCGTTTTTTGCAAACTAAGGTAGAATTTGTTGGTCACATAGTAGAAGATGGTCATATATATCCATCTACGCGAAAAATCGAGGCCGTACGTAAATTTCCGGAGCCAAACAACATTAAGCAAATGCAAAGTTTTCTTGGATTAAGCGGTTATTTTAGAAAATTCGTGCCAAGGTATTCAATTATAGCACGCCCCTTAACTAATTTGTTAAAATCGAACGTTAAGTTTCATTTTGGAGAAGAAGAGAAAAAAGCATTTATTTGGCTAAAAGATATTTTGTGCGATAAACCTGTATTACGGTTGTATAGAGTAAACGCGACGACGGAGTTGCATACGGACGCGTCAGTCGATGGTTATGGCGCAATTCTTTTGTAAAAAAGTGACGACGGTGCGTTTCATCCTGTTTATTATTCAAGCAGCAAGACTTCAAGCGGCAAGACCCACAGAGCGTCGATATACGAGCTATGAATTAGAGGTACTCGCTATTGTTAAGGTTCTAATAAAGTTTCGAGTATATTTATTGGGAATTCATTTTAAAATAGTGACAGATTGTCGCGCCTTCGCGTTAATCATGAATAAGAAAGATTTGTGTGTGCGTGTGGCCCACTGGGCGCTACTCTTAGAAGAATTTAATTATATTATCGAGCATAGATCCGAAAAAAATATGATGCATGTAAACGCGTTAAGTAATCTTCTTCCGTTTTGCATGATCATAGACGAACACAATAGCTTAACTGTAAAATTTAAGCAAGCACAGCAGGATGATAGCAACGTAAAAAAGGTATTTGACGCAGTAAAAGAAGGAAATATTGATGGTTACATAATAAGAAATGATTTATTATTTAAAAAGCGCAATGAAGATATTTTACTGGTTGTTCCGAAATCAATGCGCACACAGATTATCAAGCAGACACATGATCAAGATCATTTTTCGGTAGCGAAGACAGAAGCGCTTTTATTTAGAGATTATTTTATACCGAATGCAAAATCGAGAATCGAGAATCGAGAAAGTAATACGAAATTGCGTGACTTGTATTTTAGCTGAAAGGAAACAAGGTAAACAAGAAGGATATCTGAATATGATTAAGAAAGGAGAATTGCCATTAAATATGTTTCATATTGATCATCTAGGGCCGTTACCTACTATGAGAAAACATTATAAATATATTTTTGCGATAGTTGATGCTTTTACTAAATTTGTGTGGCTTTATGCTACGAAAACGACGAATGCGGCTGAGGTTGTAAATAGGCTTAAAAAACAGTCGTTTATCTTTGGCAATCCGAGGCAAATAATCTCAGACCGTGGTGCAGCGTTTACGTCTAAAGAATTTGCGGATTTCTGTATGACAGAAAATATAGAACATATATTAACTACGACCGGAGTTCCTCGTGCGAATGGTCAGATTGAACGCGTAAATCGAGTTTTGATTTCACTTTTACTAACCAAACTCTGAGATCCTAAGCGTGAAGAGTGATTTAAACATCTCGATCTGGCTCAACTGTATTTGAATTATACGTCGCATAGAAGTATCGGCACTATCCTGTTTCGTTTGTTATTTGGAACTCATGCGCGCGTGCGAGAAAACCCGCAAATCATAGAATTATTACAAAGAGAATGGGCAAATAATTTTCAGAGTGATCGAGATGAGTTACGTAGGCAAGCGAAAGAGTGTATCGCTAGGATTCAGTGGGAAAAGAAAAAGACTTTTGCGAGAAGATGAAAAGCGGCGAGAAGATATAATGAAAATGATTTAGTGGCGATAAGACGTACTCAACTAGGTCCTGGCTTGAAACTAGCTAATAAGTATCTCGGTCAATATAGCGTAGTAAAAGTTCTGCGAAATGACCGATATGTCGTGCAAAAGGTAGGCGACACGAGGGATTAAAAACATCTACATCCGCTGATTATATGAAGGCGTGGATGGAATTATCGAGCGATGATTCGGATGACGATGAACATGAAGACGAAAGTATTCCAGGGCGAATGTCCTTGCAGAATGACCGAGTATAGGATAATTGTGTGTGTGTGTGTGTGTGTGTGTGTGTGTGTGTGTGTGCGCGCGCGCGCGCGCGCGCGCGCGTGCGCGCGTGAGAGAGAGAGAGAGGGAGAGGGAGAGAGAGAGGGAGAGAGAGGGAGAGAGAGGGAGAGAGAGAGAGAGAGAGAGAGAGAGAGAGAGAGAGAGAGAGAGAGAGAGAGAGAGAGAGAGAGAGAGAGAGAGAGAGAGAGAGAGAGAGAGAGAGAGAGAGAGAGAGAGAGAGAGAGAGAGAGAGAGAGAGAGAGAGAGAGAGAGCCTGACGATGGAAGAAATCGCGGCGTCGCATAAGACAGATCGGCATCGTTTAATGGAGGCAGCGGCGTCTTCAGCAAAATTGGCGTTCGACGTCCGACAGACGCGATCGGTGGCGTTTGACATAGCGTTTCGAGATGCGTAATCCAGATTTTGGAAAAACATTGTAAAATTGTGTACGTACGTGTATGTGAACGATGCGTATGTGTGAGTCAAAGGATATAAGAGACAATCAGCGCGAGGAGCGGCAGAGAGTCGAGAGATCTTGCGCAGAGAGTATCGTAAAATAACGAGTAACGAATAAGCGAAAAAGTTTGTAACTGGTTCTGTCCCCATCTTTTAATATATAATATATTTATAATATATTATATATCTTTTAATATATAATATATTTATAATATATTTTATAAAATATAATATCCTTAATTCCTACATCATTTTTGTTGTGCAAGGGGCTCGCAGCGTTTTCAAGAATGATTCGGAAAAAAATTTATTAATACAATTATTATCTTATCTGATAAAGATGGAAAACGAGAAAAAGAAAAAAAGATTCAGGTTCAAAAAAAAGGTCTAAAAGAAGAGAAAGCGATGTAAAGCTAAAAAAAATACAGGAACAGTTAGATAATCTAACGTCTATAGTTGCTCAATTTACACAAATTATAAATTTAATGAGAAATTATATTAATTTACTTGCCTTCCATTTGGATTATGCACAAGTCCTCACATATTTATAAACATTATGAAACCATTATTAAATAAATTAAGACAAGAAGGTCCATTGTTATGTCCATTATTTTTCTCGACAATTTTCTTTGCATTGGTAATTATATTAATAATTACCAATATATTAATAATTACCAAAATAATATTAATAGAACAATACATCTAATTAAAAGTTTAGGATTTGTAATCAATCATAAGAAGAATTAGTTAAAAATTAATATTAGAAGGCGTTTATTATATTCAACAAATAAATGATCAAGAGCATAAAAGCGAATACAATGTGTTTGCCACAAATAGTGTTTATAATTATTGAAAAATAAATACATGGTTAATAAGACAATAACACATACGTCGTTTCGACCTTTTTTTAGGTCATCTTCAGTGTAATAAAATTGAAATTAATAAAAAACAACATTTATAAAACAAAACGATCTTGAACATACACGTCAATATATAAGAAAAATTTCGCAAAATTTTGAAGAATAATTCTGTTTGTAAAATTGTATAAAATTAAGAAACATAGTTATGAATTAAAATTGCATGCGGACATAAATTATAAAGTATTTGACGCAGTCCTCAATGATAAAATACTAATTGGGAAACCAAAGTCCTGCCTCGTGATCCGGTAAACTGACGGCAAAGTAGATATTGCGTACAAAAGTCCCAAGCAACAGCATCGCAGCGTATCTCCAAGTAAAAGACGCTATGTTGTAATGCAATGCAAAGTCACAATTAAGGATCGATTGTTCTGAATCATCGAATATAATAAAACAATAATAACTGGTGAAAGTTTATCAACATCAAGAGAATAATTTTAAAAATGACGATAACGTATAGAAAATCAGAAGAGACGATAGAGATAACCAAAACTGTGAAAAAACAATTACATTACCTTGGAGATCGTCAAAATTACGGATTAAGTCGGAAATTATAATGTAGTAATCAAAATGCATATCAATCACGAACGGAATTCTACGAAGGAATAAGACAATAATCGACCATGCACAAACTAAAAACTAAATAATATGATTAGGAAGAGATGTGATGTTAAGGGGAAGGGGAAGTTCTTGTTGGGGGAGGATAGTAAATTGAGGATGGGGAAGTAGCAATTAGAGATAAAACAATATGATAAACCTATAAAATAATGGCTTAAGTTTACTAAACAGAAAGGTATTCAACTATTTAATACTCTCTTGAAGCTCTCCAAATATTATCAAATTTTTAATAATATTATTCAATAATATTGTTACATGCGAGGGACTTCACGAATTCTTCTCTTTCGGAAAAAGAAAACGGCGCTTCGAATGATCTAGAAAGACTCTAAATAAATGTACAAAATTCCTCTCGAGACACGTCTCACTATCTAAAAATAATTGTTTTTCTTTTCGCGATAGACAACTTTGTCGGCATCGAAAAATTTATGACATACCAATAAAATTCAGAAATATTAACAAAACCAAATTCTTAACGAATAAGAAACGCGTCGGATCGTTCGAGGGTGACACTCCCCAAATTGGTGGGGAAATGCCAATCAAGAAGAAGCGATTAGTCGGCTGGGCACACCAATGAATGATTGTGGAATGGTGGATAAAATTTTCACTAACAAATTCCGTCATTCGCTAGGAAATCGGAATCAAAAAAATAACCAGAATTCACAGAACACCGCTCCTCTCCTTTCTCTATACTCGCAATTTTTCTAAAATATCATTCGACAAGTCAACAAAAAATCCATCACGCCTTCAAATATTTTCACCCTTCCGGAACTCCTCATAAATCGCGACTTGGAGTGGATCGCTCTCTTTCCTTTCCTTTTCGCTCTACGCCTGGACGGGATCATCCGAGGTTGTCGCCAAATTTGTTTAATTAGAATCTGTGCGTGATTTTTCATTTCATTCGAGTCACAATCCAGCGAAGGCACCACCTCTCGTTCATCTCCGCTCGGCCACAACAAAAGTAAGTCCATTTTGTCATTCTCCTACGCGGTTGACTGGCTGTTTGGTTCGCGCGTTTTAAATTGTTTCTTTCAATCACCTTAACATCCCACAACAAATTGGCAAGCCGCCGATTGACTCGGTGTAGCTGCCTCCCCCGATTTCCTTAACATTCCAAATTGGCAAGCCGCCGATTAACTCGGTGTAGCTGCCCCCCCCTCTCTCCCCCTTTTTCCTCAATTCTTTTATCTCTCTTAATTCAATCTCTCTCTCTCTTTCATTTACATAGTGAACCAAACAGAACCCATTCCGAATAAACAAACGAAGCGGGCATTGCGACACCGTCGGGAAAAACAGAATAAACGGATTCGTCGTGAAAACGAACACGCCGAAGAACTCGCGGAGCGATTGACTGCAATAGAACCGAGACTCGCCGACATCTCTCTAGGAGAATACGCCATCACCATCCGCTCCGCGGCAGAATTCGAGAGACAATGTACTTCAGAAAATTTCGACATAGAGAAATTTTTCGACCTCACGACGTCGATCCGGGAGATCAAAGACAATTCCGTGCATCCACCCGAGTTTCCCCTCCTGACCACAAACATAATTTCTCCTTACGAAGCTCGGACATAACAGAACTAGAATAAATTTTTGGAGGCCCCTCCAGGATATAAAAAAGTGTGATCTTTAGCGGGAATGAGTACGAGGTCAAGTTCGAATAAGTCCGAAGTAGGTGAACTTTATAAACTCGGTTTAGAGACTGGCGGTAAATCTAACCCGAGCACATCGAAAACGGTACACACATCCACCTCATCTATAATAAATCCTTCGCTTCCAAACACGTCACCTTTTCTCTAGAGGATACCTCGATAGCGGAGAAGCGTTCGAAACCGTTTGTGAAACATTTGAGTCTAACATTCCCGCACACGAAACGTCATCAGCTAGTAATAATTCCGATAATTTTGACGAAAAAACAGAAAATCTAGAATCTTTAAAAATGACGCAAAATAATCCTTTCGCTACGCTAAAATACGCCGTCGACGCCATCCCATATTTTGACGGACAAGATATTCCGTTGAATTATTTTATCGAGGATTGCGAAGAAGCGAAATCTATGCTCCCTGATGAGACCAAGCTTCAGTTTGCTAAAATCATTAGAACGCGTATAATCGGAGAAGCACGTCGAACCATTCAGGATTAAGACTTTGACAGTGTTGCCCAAATCACTAAATATTTAAAACAAATTTACGGTCCTTCGAAAAATGTCTATCAACTACAAGAGAAATTAGGATGTGTCTACCAAGGGAACGACGAAGATGTAATAATATACGCGAATAGAGTGAAAATTTTGGGAAAGCAAATACTCGAAGCATATCGAAGTTCGGGACCTTCCCTTCCCGAACAAAATATTAAAGATTCATTAGAAAAGAACATGTGTAAATACTTTATCAAAGGATTAAGGCCAGAAATCGAACAAAGAATGTTAAGAAATCCACAGATAAATGTTAAAGCAACCGTAGCCGACGCGATACGCATAGAAAGAGAAATTGCGCGCAATGTCAGATTTACGGCGCGGTAATATCGCAAAAATTCAAAATATTAGTTTATAACGCGAGATTTGCCAAATTTGTTATAAAGACCTAATATAATTAAAGAAAATTTTATATCTGAGGGGATACGCATTAATTATTCTAACATTTTAAGACTAAACGGAATAAATGCTTACCCAATTTATATTCTTGGCGAAATTGCGTTAACTCTTTTCGACACTCCAGTGAACTTCCACATAGTACCCAACGACTTTCCGATACCACAGGCTGGAATATTAGGCAACGATTTTTTTAAACAAACGTTCTCTAAACTAGACTACGCAAACGGATACCTGGATGTATCGGGTCTTAACGTACCTTTCTTTTCGCCGGAAACTATTATAGTACCCCCGCGATCAGAATCATCCTTTTACGTAAGAATAGCTAACCCAGAAGTAGAGATAGGGTATTTACCCAAATTAAAAATAACTCATGGAATTTATTCTAGAGAAAGTATAGTCGAAAATGTTTCCGGAAAAGCATATATAAACATTGTAAATACCCTGGATGACGAAAGAGAAGTTCAGATACCGATCCTGCGCCTTGGACCGCTAGATGAAATATTCGACGATCATGAAATTAACCTCGAGGCGTATTCTAAAAACATACCGGCATACTTGTCGTTTATAAACAATGGAGTCATCAAAAATGGAAAAGAAGAGGATATAAAATTAATTAGCAATCAAAAAAATGAAAGAATAATTGATTATGAAAAGGGGAATTTATACAAGAATGAAATTAAGGATGGAAATCATAAGCAAACTAAAAACATAATAAATAAAACCCAGCAAACAACTAAAATTTACGCTGGAGAAAATTCGAAAAATAAAAATGAAAATAAAACGAGAGGCAGGAAAAATAAAAATTTTAATCCTGATATCCGAGAGGGAAATCTTCAAACCCTTCCAAGAAATCTTGGAGAGACAGAGGGAAGTTTTCGCACTCTTCTAGTAAGCTCCGACTCCGTCAATTGCGAGAAGGGAAGTTACCAAACCTCACTACGCGATTTGACCTCACCCTTCCAAAAAAATCTCGGAGAGATAGAGGGAAGTTTCCGCACTCCTCTAGTAGGCTTCGACTCCATCAATTGCGAGGAGAGAAGTTACCAAACCTCACTACGCGATTTGACCTCACCCTTCCAAAAAAATTTCGGAGAGATAGAGGGAAGTTTCCGCACTTCTCTAGTAAGCTCCGACTCCATCAGTTGTAAAGGAAGAAGTTACCAGACTTCACCGCACAATCTGGCACAACCCAATCTAGAGGAGAGGAAAAATGAGAGCTCTCCTACTTTATTCAAAAGCCTCGAAACCTCAATATCAAAAAATCCTCGAAAAATAAAGTTAATAAAGGAAAAATCTCTCGTATAGCTCTTAGAAAATTCAAAGGGATTCAATTAAAGAAAATAAACAAAAATAAACAAAAAATCGTATACTAAGAAGAAAAATAAACCATCTAGTAAAACTCTTTCTTTGACACGTGCCCAATCGCAAGAAACGTTGGATAAATCTATGCAGAAACGAAAACCAAAACACAAAGAAAAATTTGCAGAATTAAACCACAATGCTATGATTAATAATTCGCAAAAATATCTAGTAATATCGAAGGAAACGACAAAGAGTAGATTCACCCAAATTATATAGTTATTACGACTAGAACATTTAGGCTATCGGGAAAAGGAAAACATAAAAAAACTTATAAGAACTAGCCAGGACAGGTTTCACATACCTGGAGAGAAACTAACGGCAACTCGTGCTACAACATCAAATAGGCTTACTTAATTCCGATTCTTCTTCCTGTATTAGAATGATATCTTTATTAAATGTAATGTACCTAATAAAAATGTTTTATGTAAAAACGTGTATATATATATATATATATATATATATATATATACACACACATGTAATATATATATATATATACATATGTAAATGTACATAATGTACATAACGTACATAAATATATTTTTTACAAAAAATTAAGTTTGAAGGAATAAAAAAAAATATGTAATCATATATATTCTTTCAATCATAAATATATTAACATAAACATGATTATATATGGGCGATGTTTTCTCATTTCTTCAAATTTCACTCGTTGTAAAAAAAAACAATGCAAAATTATTCATTCTTTTAATTATTTTTTATGTAAACTATTGAAAAAATAGGCCTTACGCGGCGAAGCTAGATTTTAGTGTTTATATATGATTCTAAATTATAATATTTAAATTTCGATTAAACATCGATATACTCTTTTTGCTAAATTGCGGACACTCGCGAAATATCCCTCAATTAATAGAATCCTCGATATTCTCAATATCTTCCTCACATGAAATATATACAACGAAAAATATTATCTCATACTAGGAATCATCATACTAGGAATCGAATCTGGCACTCCCGCTTTCCGGGCAGGCAACAAATTTTTTTATGTCTTCTGATTAGTATTATTATTTTTTTATATCAAACAAAAATTTTACAAAGGAAGGAAACTAATATGGACATATCTCGTGTATAATTATATATATATATATATATATATATATATATATATTTATATTTATATTTATATATATTTATACATGTTTACATGCATATATGTCCTTACGAAAAATTTTTTACCGGGTATAATTAAATATAATGAATTAAATTAAAACTGACTACAGTAAAAAACGCATATTTTATATTATAATAGTATATTATATGTATTATGAAAATTACTTTATTGTTGGAAACAGCTGATTTTAAATCGTGCAAAAGTTGAATTCGTTCCGAACCTTCTATCTTGTCATAAGTGGCTCCATGTTTTGTGTTATAATGTTTTTCGACATTATATTTCTTTGAATTTATAATGGTTCCACAAATCAAACATTGCGCTTAATTATTATTTGTGCTTGATTATTTCCATTTCTTTTCCCATGAAGACCTGTCCGAACTTGAACTTAAGGTTCTTTTCTTACTTTGATTATCCATTACAAACGTTAAATTATAAGATCGCAAATGTGTCTGACTGTTCTAAACAAGAGACAATTTGATTATACTCTTACTTAGTTATTGTTTTTCTTTTATTTTGAGCGTTTAGCAGATTAATGTTTAGCAGATGTTTATTTTGAAATTGTTGGAAATTTTCTTCGCAAAAAAAGGACTATTCTTCTGGATTTAAAAATAAATTTTAAAGCGCTAAGTTCTGTTAAAGTAAACGTGATATATGTATTCATAATTTTATGATTGTAAATTTATATTTTAATATATTGTTATTGTTTATATTATTGTTTTATTTCTTTGTTATATTTAAATTTTCGTTAAATATATTTAAATGTACTAATTATACAATTTTTAATTTAGCACAAATTTTGACAACTTACAATATTTAAAAATAGAGATAAGCATTTTAATTAAAATTTTCCTATAATGAATTATTATTATTATTATTATTATTAGGACAATCAAAACATGCTAGGGTATATTTCTTTATTTGACTAATAAAAAAATTAACTAGATATAAGTTGAATTCATAAAAACTTATGCATTTTAAGTCCTATATATTACAATATATTACAATATATTTTTGCATATTTCATCTTTAAACGGCTTTAGCTAAACTGTTATAAAAAAATGTTATGATGTTACAAAGATTCAAGTACTAGTAGTTTAAGATTACATTATCGTTCATATATACACGCAACGCTATTTTTGTAAGTGTGAAATGCAGAACTTTATCCCAAGATACTAAAAATATTAGATACGCTTCTAAGATGTGCACAACAGGCGGGCACTCGCGGGCGCCCGTGCCCAATTTCAGCGTTTTGCCGATCCCTGCTCTAAGGCACGACGCTAACAGCTTTCTCCACGTTTCCCCAATTATTACACGCGCGACTAAATTAAATTGCATCAAAAATTCTCGTAACGGGACACTTCTGTCATAAATATCAAGCTTTATTTTTTTTAAATCGAGTATAAGAAATAAATAAATCCCAAATAAGAAGGGAGGGTGTGCGTCACGGCGGGGCCCGACCACGAACCAGTCGTGAAAATTCGTAATTATTTTGCGAAAAAGTACCACCTCAGCCAGGAATCGAACCTGAATCTCCTGCTTACCGGGCAGGCATCTTATCCTTTCGACTACCGAGGCATGTGATGATATTTATCGCAAATAACGTGTTTAGAATAACACGTCAACAATACAATGATACATATATATATATATATATATATATATATATATATATATATATATTACAATATACACATATACATGTATTCTTTCGAATCCCCACGACCGATACTCCAGAGAGATGATGGTCCTATTCTCTCAATGGATGCAGGTCGGACTGCAGCGGCGACACCCTCCAACGCCATTAGCAAATATACAAATAATCCTCCTATATTTACAGAAATAAAATTAATATTGGAGTTAGACTGGCCTTGTGCGAAGCGTTGCTCTTCCGAACGCAATCCTGACTCTCCCTGCTATCCAGGAAGCACATGAGTCTCCATTCCTTGTTATAACAGCGAAACGCGCTTCGCTCTCATAAAACCAAACTCCTCTAATGTGAGTCTGAGAACTGTCTCCATATCCGTCGGTTCCGGTTGTTTTGCTCGCGCACAAGTCCTCTTCCTTGTCGAAGCCATCCGCCTCCCCGTTGCACTTTCAGAATTTACGAATTTCGCACGCTGTTCCGTCATACTTTCAATGCCCGCCAGCATCCAACTCTCCGCCATTACAGCAACGAATGGTCCGAAGAATTGTTTCAATCCCGGACGAGCGCTCAAAATTGTTTCAATCCCCCAAAATGTCGCGCTCTCGGCGGTCACAATAATATTTCGTGATAAGCGAAAGAGCCGCGCGCGAATAACCACACTTCACTAAAAAGAACAGAACTTTATTAAACAAATATACAATTGGTTCACCGCGAACACACGTACGTCCGCCACCGTTCCGCAAAAACAACAACAACACAACTCGTTATCCGAACATCAAACGATCAAACGATACATCGTTAGGGAACGATCTTCTCTTTCAAAATTCTCGAAGTATTGATTCTTCCAGGGCAACGACGAACGGAACGCCGCTCGGTCGCAACATATATATGTTGGTTTTGTG